>NC_046660.1:134215821-134217062 GCF_010883055.1 Belonocnema kinseyi
ATTCATTAATTTTATTAAAGAAGGTCATGTATGGTTGCCATAGATTAATGAAGTTAATAAGATGCGGCTGACCGTATATGCATAATTTCCCTTATTAGGCGGACTGATTGCCGTAACTATAGCAAAAAATTTACTAAATCAATAGTTTCTTCACAAATCACGACGCAATATCTGTCAGTACAAAGAACGTAGATTGAGATTTTTTTTGCCTCTCGGAAAAAGGAAAGAAATTATTTTTATTATTGGAAATTATAAAGATGAGTTTTAATAGATCTATCACAACCGACCGACTCTTTTTAATAAGACGCTTTCAAGAAAATATCAACAATGCTGTAAGTATTGACTTAAAAGAAATGAATTCTTCGATTTATATCCTAATGAAATTAAGATTAAATTAGTGAATCTTTTTATTAAAATCATAAAATAATTATTAAAGTAAACTATTTAATAGGGTTTAAATTTTTTTTAATTTTTAATATTTGTTAATAAAATAAAGATTAGGAGGATTGATGCTAAGATTAAATCTCTCCATTATGAGAAATATATAGGACACCCCTTTTTTTAGAAAAATGATCCTGTAACAATAGAAGAAATGGACCACATCGTGGTTACATATTTCAGAAATAAAATAAATCCGATAGACCCCAGGGAGTATGCCTACCCCAAGGAGTGCCCTAGGTGCGGGTATTTTGTACAAGAAATTAGTCCCACACCCATGGACATAGGAAATAAGGGACTAGGCTTACCATTGCGGGGTGTTGCAATGAGGGGGTGGTCCGCCACCTTTTGATGTCCCGCGAAAAACATGGCAGCGCACACATGTTTATATTTTCATGCACAGTTTGTCAGCAAAAATTCTCGTGCGCATAATCAAATGGCACATCGTAAGATGGCGGCTCTCCTCACTCATGGAATTCTCCACCCTCCCGTGGATTCAACCCCGCTCGCTCAAGTTAGGATGGCATGCCTAGTCCCTTGTTTCCTATGTCCATGCCCGCACCTGACTGCCTTCCCTGCTTGTGGGCCGTCAAGTCCGCTCTACTAAATCGCCTATAATGTGAGCTGTTATGGGAAGAGGGGGGTACGGAGGAGGAGATCACCGGGGAGCCTACCCAGCCTCGGGTTGATAATCATGCGAGACCAAGCGAGTCTGTGGTTGAGGAGGGGCTGGTGGTTCCCCAGGTGCTGTTTCCGCGGGAGGTGGGAGGGCGGACGATTCAGTCAGGATAGGGGGGGGGCAC
>NC_046660.1:134217162-134218480 GCF_010883055.1 Belonocnema kinseyi
GATACTATCTGACGCTAAGAGAAGTCTAGAGCGGAGGGAGAGGTGGGTCAGAGAGAATCAGCAGTTTCTCTCTGACCCATCTCGACTCTTCCAAGACCCTCCTGTTACAGTCGAACACCCACCCAAACCAGAGGAGGTCGAAGTATTTTGGAGAGAAGTCTACGAAGTTCAGCATAGACTGGACGGAGACTCAGAAAATATAAATAGCTTCAAGGAGTTATGTGTTGCCCTCATAACACCTGATGAAGAATGCCCACCCATCACTACCGAGGAGGTGAAAAAAGTATTAAGAGGAATGAAGAACTATTTCGCACCGGGACCAAATTGTATCAAAACCTTCTGGTGGAAGAAGTTTTCTTCAACCCATCAGCATTTGGCCCGTATTTTCACCTCATATTTGAAGTCGGAAGAGCCGATTCCAGAGTGGTTGGTGGAAGGGCGCACAATACATGTTCGCCGTCCAGGTACTACGCTATTCATTTGGAGTAGTTCCATGAACGAAGAACGAGCTCAGATCTCTTGATATCGAGACAAGAAAGGTTATGCACATGAACAAAAGCATGCATCTTAAGTCTTCCGTTCCGCGACTGTATATCTCACGCAGTCAAGGGGGTCGCGGAATATTGAGCCTTGAATGTATTCACAACAGGATTATTCTGGGTAAAGCACATAGAGTTGCAAATGGAAGAGACCCTCTTCTTAAAATGGTCAGGAATCACGAAGAAGTGGGGAAAGGAGCATTTCTGTACAAAGCAGCGGAGGAGGCTGCTGAAACACTCGGACTTGACTTCAGTATTAGGGGTGAGTAAAATGCATCAAATCTTATCTATCTCGAATACTCCTGAAAGCCCGGATTAAGAAAGCACAAGAGAAAAAATTTTGTGAACAGTTCCTCGATAAGAGGATGCACGGTATCTTCCACAGAAATGTGAAGGATCAGTCAATGTCTTGTGAGCTAACGTTTACTTTCCTTAAATCGCCCTGATTGAAGTCTGGTACAGAGGGTTCATTTTTGCATGCCAAGACGGTGTCATTTCCACCTTAACATACCGTCGCCACATTTTGAGTCAAGGCATTCCTGATGATAGCTGCAGGGCGTGCCATGCACACATCGAGCATTTAGCTCACATACTATCTAGTTGTCCAACTCACTCGGGAACGACCTACATTCAAAGATACAATGCGCCACTACGAGTGCTTTATTACCATCTCTGTAACTCCTACGGCATTCACCTTAATATCGCTCCTCTAAATGCTCCTAGGGAAATTGACTCAATTGTCGAGAATGGGAAGTGCCGCATATACTGGAACTTTATAT
>NC_046660.1:134218580-134224374 GCF_010883055.1 Belonocnema kinseyi
ACGATTGTACCCGGAATATTCTGTTAAACTGATCGTCCTTATCATCGGCGCTCTTGGAGGTGCCAAGCTTTCACTTGCTAATGGCCTAAAAAGCATCCATGCATGTCAACAATATGCTAGAACATTTGCGAGAAAAATGCAGAAGGCGGTTGCCCTTGGGTCACTCCGTGTTCTTAGGGTGCATGAGGCTTTTGCTGGATTGTCGTATTGATTCCTTTACAGACTGTAACCACCTATCTCACGGTTGTGAGACGTGGTTGTAGCTGAAATTTTACCACGATTTCGCTGGAAGCGGGTGCAATTTTTCAGATTAGCACCCGCTCCCGGCGAAATCCTGCGGTTGTCCTTATGATAAATTTTCAATTATATATATATATATATATACGTGCGTACATAACAATGAATTAGTTTTATGAATTTGATAATTTTGTTATCACTAATAATTATTGTTTCTATAAAGCTTACAATATACTGAGTTTATACTCCGGTTTCTTTTCTTAGAATTTTCTAATTTAGTCAAGTTATGAATGGAGTTATGTATAAATTTATTTACTTACATATTATTACATTTACTTATCGGTTATTTATTATTCACATAAGTTTCAAGTTTTTCGAAAGACATTTGATAATGCGGAAAAGGAAAAAACAAAAACAATCTCGGATGCATCGGGGATACAATAAAATCTCCTTTCTGATTTCCAACTTGACACTATAGCTCAATCATCGCAAGGATAAGAGCACAATTTTAGTCGGTCAAGGTGGAAAATTTTTGAGGTTTTGTCACTTATTTTAATAAGTGCATTTCTTTCGCCAAGGAGTCTTTCCAGTAAGTATGGACCGTCATAATAGAGACTAAATTTCTAACTCTGCCTCATTTCTCGTTTTAAATAGTCTCTTTAACATTCTTTGAAAAATTTAGATTTTACTTTCGCTTCATATAATCTATCATGTGCTAAAGAATGAAGATTATCCAATTTTTGAAATAGTTCCTTTAAATGATCACAGTAAGTTTTATCTACTAATCCTGTGGGAAAACTAGTACGGAAATTTGCCTTTTTCCAAAAACCAACGTAAAAGGGACAAATCCAGTAGATTCGTGAACATTAATATTAGAAGAAAAAATCGCAAATCTAAGCCAATCGTCCCAATTTTGTTCACCCTTTAAAAGTCTTAAGTATTCTATCAGAGTTTGATGACTGCGTTTCAGTGAACCTAAAGTCTGCGGATGATGGGCAGTAGATTGGATTTGGCGAAATTTAAATATCTTACACATTGATTTGATAACTTGACTGATTAAATTTTGTTCTTGATCTATATGTATTACTTTGGGGTACCCATAATGTGAAATAAATTGTTCTGCGAGGGCCTAAGCTATTGTTACTGAATCAGTATCTTCCAACGGAATTCCATCAGAATATTTAGAAAAATTACATTGTATAGTTAAGATATGGGTATTCCCTTTTGGGGTCATTGGTAAAGAACCTACTAAATCTTTTTGGATTTTTCGAAGGGTTCTTTAGGAGTGTCAGTAATAATCATAAGTATTCGAGTACCTTTCCTAACTAACTTTTTTTACTGACAATGATTACAAAGGCCAACAATTCTTTTAACATCTTCTTTCATTCCTTCCCAATAATATTTGTTTCTAATAGCCCAGTACGTCTTTGAGTTTCCCTTATGACCACCGGCCAAAGATTCATGATATTCTTTTATGATTTCATCTCATGTTAGTAAAAATGTTTTATAATTTCTCCAGAGCAAATAATTACCCATAATCCAGAATTCTGGAAAAACTGAGAAATTATTCTTTCAATAGGCAACCTTTTTAAGGAATCCAATCAATTTCCGAGTTTGGATATTTTTACATTTTTAATACCTGATGCTTCCATAGCCTTTCTCAAAGCCTCTATTATCGGGGGTATAGAGTTTAAAAACATAACTTCATCGAGTTTGGTTTTAACCACCAAACTAAAAATGTATCTGCCATTCTTAGAAAAAACCAATACTTCTTCCTTCTTAGAACATTCTATTTTGAAATCACTACAAGAGAACAATTTATTCTCCTCCAGTTCCTTATTCACTTCCGATTATAAGGCACAGTCGTCAGAAACAAAGTGAGCGATATGACCTCTTCCCATATAAATCTTATCTTTACTATAAGAGATACAAGGTTAAGGAATATTCAAAAGTTAATTTATTTTGATTCCACTTTTCATACTAACAATTTCATTACCAACAGGATTTTTACTTTCAAACCCAAAAGATTTTTTAGGCTTTTTACTCTCAAACCCAAGAGATTTTTCAAAATTTTCATTATCAGGAAAATTCTTACTTTTATATACTATATCGTTACCAAACTCCTGGTCGGGTTCCTGAGCACCCGGTTCATTTAAGAAGCGTCCCAGCGAAGCTGTTCCTTTAAAACAATGTAAATCAATGCCTGCCGCTTGGAAAGACTCAAGGTGGCCATCCTTACACATGTCAATTACACCAAGCTCCTGGTAGTCCTCGGCAAGATGCAGAGAATCCGGGTTACTAACTTGCAATCCCTCATCACTACACGTCCGATAATGCAACACAGTTTCCGAATGGGTACAGGGATCCACACCACTTACATCGCCGATGGGTACAGGGATGATAACATCCACACCACTTACACCTGCCCGGGGACAATTTTCGTCATCGGGTCCAAGGCCAGTAAGGATAATTTCAAGCGGTTTACTCAAATATACTCTAGCCGCATTAGACCCCAGACTAGATTGTTCCGTAAAACCAGTTGCCGATGGTTCAAAGAAAACATTCGACCATAAGGATATGGTCTGAAATGTATAAAACAAAAAATAACAGCTAATAGTTCCTTTTCGGTTACAGAATAATTCAATTCAGCATCGCTCAAGGTTCTAGAGGCAAAAGCGATCGGTAAATCTTGACCCAAATCTCCTTGGCTCAAGACTCCCGCAAGTGCAAAATCAGATGCATCAGTGCTGAGGATGAAAGGCCTAGTGAAATCAGGATATTGCAAAAGAGGTTCTGAATAGATCCTATCACGCACATTTTCAAAGGCAATCTGTTCTGGTTGAGTCCAATTGCATTTTACTCAGTCCTTCAAAAGGAAGGTAAGGGGTTTAGCAGTTTTTGCAAAATTTGGAATAAATTTCCTATAATAACCCACTAAGCCTAAAAATTGTTTATTATTCTTTTTGTTTTTTGGAATTGGGAATTCTTTGACTGCTATGACTTTACGGAGATCAGGTTTTACTCCCTTTTGAGTAATTACATGCCCCAAATAAACAATTTCCTTCATCAAAAAGCAAAATTTTTCGGGTTGCAATGTTAAATTAGCCCCTTTTAGTTTGTTTATAAGTAAACGGAGTTTTCGCTTATGATCTGTCAAGGACGAGGCATAAATAACTATGTCCTCCATGTAGATGAATAATTCGACCCCCTGTAATCCTGAAAAAACCCTATTCCTTACACGTTGGAAAGTTGCAGGGGCATTTTTCAGCCCAAAATGCATCCTAGTGTATTCTGAGTGTGAATAAGGGGTTCAAAAGACAGTTTTTTCAATAGACTCGGGATCCATAGGGATCTGATGGAATCCAGAAGCTAGATCCAGAATAGAAAAGTATTGTGCGCCACCCAACTGGTCTAATATATCTGTGATATTAGGCAGTGGGTAGGCGTCCCCCACAGTTCGTTCATTTAGGGCTCGATAATCTATTACCATTCTCCACTTTTTATTTCCTTCAGAATCGGTTTATTTGGTATAATCCAAAGTGGGGAATTATAAGGGGATATTGATGATCTAACTATTCCAGATTCTAATAATTGTGCGGTTTGTTTTTGTATTTTTTCCTGGTGGATTTTTGGGTACCTATATTGTTTTGTAAAAATTGGATTCTGATTATTCAAAATAATTTTGTGTGTTCCTGCTAAGGTAGCTCCCAACCTATCCTCTGGAAAATAAAATTGCTGTGAATATTCTAGAAAGATTAGCAGTAAACTTTCCTTCTCAATTTTATTTAAATCTTTAAAATTTAATATTTTCATGAACTTTGCATATCGTGAAATTGACTCATTTTTATAATTTTCGGATTTTTGCTCTGGCAAAACTTCAGTTGGCATAATTTCGCATTCTTCTAGTTCAATTGAAGGAACGGTCAAACTTACTTTATGAGAGGTAAAATTTATCATAAAAATCCTTACAGTCCCTTTTTCATTTTTTACTAGGGATTTACCAGCGAAAATTCCAGGCCCGCACGGAATTCGTTTAACGTAACCCTTTGTTAAATTTGTTTCCTGGATTGCCAGCCTTACTATTTGCTTTGTTCTAACTGGTAACCTAATATTAGTATAGTTTCTGAAATTTAATTTCCGATTACCAAAAGTAATAGTATTGTCAGTAAAATTTATAATCGCTTTAAGAGCTTTCAAAAAGGTAAATCCAATAATTCCTGCTTGGTTAATGGAAAACTCATTTGATACTACCTGGAAAGGAATTCCGCTTCCCCTTTCGGCAATAGTTACTTCCCATTTAGTTCTAAGCATGTCAGATCCTATTCCTACCAAATTAAATAATTTGTCAGTATTTATTTTTACTTTTAGGTTTTAAGGCCTCCTCTTTTAAATTTAAAAGTTTATTGTTTCTCAAATTCATTTCCGCTGCTGAAGAAACAACCTTGGGAACCCCAAGTTGAAAGACAACTCTTTGACTCGTGGTTGGAGCACCCTCAACTTTTTCTACTGTAGAACTTGGTTTAGTTTTAGAATTATTAAAACGCTCTTGATCATGGCGCTTCTTTAATTTGCAAAAATCAAAACTATGAGCCTGTTTTCTGCAGTAGTTACAGAAATTTCGCTCTCTGTTTTGCCCAGCCCTATCAAGTTTTAATTTTTTCTTACAGTTTCGTCGGACATGTCTAAATTCTTCACATCTAAAACATTGTATATTTCTTAATTCCTGATTAACCTTTCGTTCAGAATCATCGTCAGCGCTGAAATGTGCAATTCTTTTACGCGAATCGGTCCTCTGAATCTTCTTTTTGAAATTCAGAAAGGTTTCATCTTTATCATGCACCCTATTCCAACTCCTCATTTGCAGATCCGCCTGGCTCGAAAGCACAATGGCCTGATTAAGGTTCGATATATTTTTATCCCTTAATTGCAAAAATAAATCTTTGTTCAAACCTCTTACAAAATTACTGACAGCATTTGCCTTATGGGCCTCACAAATACCCATTCACTTACCACCGGGGGTAGTTTTCAAAAATTGGGTAATTATTCTGTTTAATATTTGATTAACCCTTACCCCATACTCAGGGACCGTCTCATTATCTTTTCTCCTGACGCTTTTCAGCTCCTGAATCAGCTGGCTAGCATCTTCTTGTGGAGAATAAATCTATCCTAATGTCCTGAGAATGTCCTCCAAATTCATTCCAACCCGGTCTTGGATATGTACGCGAGCCTCCCCTGTAAGTTTGGTTCGAATTAACATAGTAAGATATGGCAATTCTTGCTGTCCGACGATTGAAATTGCTGCTCGGCAATGTTCGATAAACATTTTCACCGACTAGACGAGGCAGGCGAAACCGCCGGAGAGTGCCTTTGAGTTTCCTCAATTCTTTCATTTTCAAGAACTGTAGTTCTTGTGATTCCTGACGTTGAAGGGCCTGCTACATGTAGATCCTCTACAATTTTTTTATTTTTGGCTGATTTTCGGCTATGCAAATTTGGTCGCATGTTGGCCAATCAAGCCTCAAAGGGTAATGGATAATTTTAAGATTAGCCTCATTTT
>NC_046660.1:134224474-134242260 GCF_010883055.1 Belonocnema kinseyi
CAATAAGATAATTAGTTATAATTTCTATTTGGTTGAGCAGGAAGTTTCGCTTTTACCTTAGTTTAGGATTTAATCACTTAGAAAGGTTAAATTTAACTTTATAATTAATTTATATAATTTTTATAGAATACGTATAACTTATAGAAATACAATAACAATAATGAAAAAATTCAAGATTTCCCCCTTTTTCTAAAGGAAAATATACTATCTTTAAAACAACTCTAAAAATTAAAAAGATTCTTCACCGATATTCAGACTGGTTAGTCATGACCCTAACCTACCGCAATAATTGGGTCAATGACCTGTCGCTTACATATATGTAACGACTCTCTCAGGCATACAGACTTGACGGTCATGAGAGGCACCTTTCTAGTGCATGGGCCCCATGCGGCTTAACAACCTCAGCTTATGCTGTGCTAAACCCAAAGGAAACCCATGAAAACCTTTGGCAGAGTTGTAAGTCTAATTATATGAAATTTCATTTACAAAAGAAAAGTTGGAACAGTTAATAATCTTATTTATAAGACTTACGGTTCCTGGACTACATTCGCCAACAAAACCAAAATTTCTTAAGGTCACTTAACCTTGTTTCCTTTTTTTAAATTAATTTCAAAAATTTCAAAACTAAAATATCCACTGAATTTTACACTCACAACCACTGTCTTGTCAATCATCTTACTACAGGATTTTTAGTTCTAGAGATTCCTTGAAGATATATCCTTATGTCTCAGGTGTCTAGAAAATCCTTATATGGCCCTTCATTTCGCATTTCTCAGGAGGTGGTCCTTGAATTAGATCCTCAGCAATCCCAAAAATGAGTTTTATAAAAGCGATACGAACTCCGTGTCGACAGTAAAAATTGCGTTGTTACCGGTACTTCCCATCAATAATTTTATGTGGAATCCGTCATCATCTGAAGTAATTTTGCAAAAGCGAATTTGAGGTTTTGTACTGAGTCTAAAATCATCCCCGTCTGTTTCAGAATCAGGATCAAAGAAGATGATAAAATTTACAATGCCAATATGGATCGAGATGCAAACTTCCCACCAGCTTTATACGTTGAGTATTGCAGAGATTTGCCAATCTTGGTTATTGATAAACAACCTTTCAACTTCAATTAATTCCGGTAGAGTCAATTCCATGGATATTATTTAAAATTCCATTCTTCATGAAGTTCCAAAATTTCCTCTTAAATTTTGCCGCCTTGATTGCAGAGAATATTGAACCCAATTTACGCGGTACACAGAAGTGATTCCACGTCTGACACCAATGTTATGACCGGGGATGGCGTTGTCAGCAATATTTCCGATAATTCCCAAAACTTCGCTGCTGATTGGGGAATTCTTTTAGAGCCAATTCAAAAATCTAGCGGGATCCTCTGTGATTTAATCTGATTGAAATCACATAACCACGCAACTGGGTTGACAAGGGATCTAATAAATAATTCTAATGCAATTATTTATAAGAGTAATTTCTTTTATTGTTTTTTAATCACTATTAATCTATCCCTGGTAGAAAGCACTCATTGAATACATTCTTTTTAATCCAACTTGGTTCATTCCGCGTTTTTATGCGATCTGAAGGCTAGGGTGGATTAATGATTATTATTATAAATAATAATAATCATTAAAAGAGGAAAAATTTTTGTTACTTCCACGCGCGAACCGAAATGGAAACTTAACGAAGGAATTTGTGATTGAAGATAAAATTTTAAGTTATTTTATGGAAAAAGAATTTTTATAACGACAGCAACAAGTTTTATCTTGTTAAAAATTTACTCGTTGAGAAAAAACAGAGAAGCATTCAGAATCCCTATCAGGAAAATATAATTTATATTCTGGAGAATCACCAAGAAGTGTGATGAATAAGGCGTTAATGACAATCGTCTCTTAAGAAATTACGAAGTATTTAATAGAACAAAGACATTCTTTCATTAGAATTAGTTACCTTAATTAAAAATGCGCATTTACGAGTTTAAACCTGTTTTAGATTATAATTCTAGATCATCAATTTTGATTTCCAAATTTATAATAACATCAATAATTCAATTGCTAATTATTGAATAATCAATAAATCCGAATTTAAAATATTATATGTCATATAAATGTTTCATAGAAAACTCATCTATTCCTGGTATGATTCTCTTACAGCCATTCACTAAATTGTTGTTTATATTTAATTATAACCTATAATAGAGAGAGAGAGAGAATATAGGAGAGACTTCTCATGTCTCTTTATTAATTAGATCTCATGACCGAATTCCTTGACTTATTATTCCCTTTTATTATTTTAAAACGATAAAATGTTGGTACTATTATAAATATAATAAACCAAAAGTCCCTATATAGTTTTATTTCTAGTTTATAGAATGACTGATTCTATCACATTAGGAATTCATTGCGCATACTGTTCGTTATACTTAATTTATAAAATTGAAAATATACTTAGAATATTTTCTTCAAATAAAGGAAGAAATTCGAAAGGATTAATGCAATATTCCCTTTTTAATAATTGAATATTATTGATAATGACTTATTTATAAATGTGAGCATAAAGAATAAGTTTATCGACCAATGACTTACGACGAAAATTTTCTTTCATATGAGTCAGTGCTCCTAATTTTGGGAACTTTTTGAATTGCGTTTGCTTCGCGTCAGCAACGCGATTTATTACTTTTAACACGGACATTTCAAATTATATAAATATTAAAATGGTATATTTGTAATAAATAATTATTGGGAAATGCTTCAAAAGTAATTTATTAATCCTAAAATAGAATTTTTTAGTGACAGAGGAAAAAGTATTGTGATTTTATTGCAAAAAACGTTCTTGATTTTAATTTCAGAAAAAAGAAAATTTTCAATTAATTTTCAGTAACTTGATTGATTTTATTTTAGGTCAAATTGTTGCGAATAACAAAAAAATAAAAATTATTAACTCGACGGAGACAAGATTACTCAATGTGATAAAAAAATGCTTTCTTTATCTGAACTCGGAATTCATAACGTCTTTTTAATTAAAATCGAATTAAATTTTTATCTGTCATTTCAAAATCTTATTTTAGGATTAAGAAATTACTATTAATGCACTGATATGAATAAGCCTTTATACTTACAAGTTTGATACATAACCTACAAATGATTTTTATCAATTCATTGTATCTCTTTATTTGCGGTAATATATTTTTTCAATGTCATGATCTTCATTAAGCTATGTCCATCAGAGTTCGATGAGGTATGTGCCTTAAGGTAAATATTGTGTTACTAATTAAAAATTAAAAGTTCATTTTTGTTGCAGCTCTTTTGGAACCAAAAATGGGTTCAAATAAAGACTTCAGTTTTTTCTGTGTTAAGAAAATATATTCTTGAAGTGTGTTAGAAAAAAGTTTTTAGAAGTAAACTATATTCTGCACTTGAATACACCTTTATATGAAGTAACACAATAAAGTTTTAGAATAAAAAAATGTGATATTCCATCTAACAATATATTTTCTCAGATTAACCCTTAAACTGCCAAAACGCCACGACCAGTACACTGCTCTTCGAAGGCTAATAAATAAGACTGTTCGACACTACAAAAAATTGAGATTAATATATTTTAATTGCGTATTTTTCTTGTGATCCATTTTTCAAAGTTTTTCGAGTCTGTAATTATTCTGGGACCCCACTAGCCGGTGGAGTAAATGTCTCAACTTTGAGAATCCCTGGTTCAAAGATCAATTTTTCGTTTTAGTTTTTTCAAAATGGCGTCTTAATGGCAAAGTTTCCTAATCTTTATTGCACTCTGACTTCAAACCTCACTGCCACCGCATTTTCATTCCGAGAATTTCCGAGTAAATCAAACAAAAAAAAGGCCTAAGCGTAAAGCCCCAAAAATTTCAACAAACTCTGAATCTGAATGGGATTCCGATGAAAATGATGAACGTATCATCATACCTAATTCAGACTACTCTGGCTCTGATGGAGATGATTCGTCAGATGACGAGAATTCGGGATCGGAATTTTCTGAATTTGCTCTGGCAATCTAGATGATCAAGTTATTCTGTCTGATGATGTACGGAAAAAAATATTATCTATGTCACTTGTGGAGTTATGACTTACTTTGTATGATCCTCGCGGATCATTTTTTGCAAATTCATGCTTTTCTTTCACCCTGTCCTTACGGACAGTGCCTGTTGATCGTGAACCACATTTATTCAGGTGAATGAGTAAATATGGGCTGATAAAAAAAAATTATCAGCCATTATTAAATTATTACCATGAAAAAATATGATCTGGTTCCAATTGTTTTTGAGATGCTGTGTAATTATGCACTTTTCGGAAAAATTCTCAAGAGTAAAAGCCATTTTGAAAATACTTAAACGATGAATCGATCTTTGAACCATGGATTCTCAAAGCTTAGACGTTTATTCCACCGGCTAGTGGGGTCCCAGAATAATCACAGACTCAAAAAAATTTGAAAAATGGATCACAAAAAATAAAATAGGCACGAAAAATCACGTTTTTTTTTGTTTAAACTGCATTTTGGAATAATGAATAAGTTTTTTGAGGAATTTCATTGGTACCATCAAAAAGAGGAGATGTTAAGCAATTAAAATATATTTATCTCAATTTTTTGTAGTGTCGAACAGTCTTAGTTATTGGCCTTCGAAGAGTAGTATACCGGTCGTGGGGTTTTGGCAGTTTAAGGGTTAAGAAAATGTACGCTTGTTTCAAACATTCGGCAACAAGTATTTATTTATTTGGCACACACTCATATTCTATCGCCTCCATTCGTATCTGCGATTGACTTCAACACAGTAAAATTTACTTGATCCAAGAACAATTTTTTTTCAATGTAGGACCTGCAGTTTTTGTTTTAATCGAAAACAATAAAATTAAAAATAAAAGAATTAAATTTTTGGACAAACGAAATAAGCTATGAAAAAAATTAATAGACAAAAGTTTCTTGCCCGAAAAAGAGCTACAAATTTGTTAATTATAATTTTTTCATAGGACGCGTGGTTTTTCTTTTAGTCTTAAAAATCACATTAAAAATATAAAAAATTTAATTTTGGAAAAACATCACAAGAGTTGATAAACAGTTAAATGATAAAAATTATTTTACAAAAAAGATCTACAAATTTTTTATAACATTTGATATAAAAATACATTTAAAATTGAAAAAACAATACCTTTTTTTAACGACACAGGGTATGTTTGCGTATAAAATATGGATATTTTCGGTTGGTTCTAATCGTTAAAAATAGCAGTGAAAATGAAAAAATTTATGAAAAAACGTCACTATTTGAAAATAAATATATAATAAGAAAATTGTTTAATTTTCATGGATTGGGCTCTTTTTTTAATTAAAAAAAGACAATAAAAATATGTCTTTTTTATGACATTGCATATTATGAGTGATCACAAAATCAATTTATTGACGAGATGCATTTTTCAGGGCAGTTGAGAATAAAACAAATGCAAAATAAAGAACAAATATGAAAGTAATCATGAAAAATAGAATTTGTCGCACGTTCTAGACGTGCTCAAACTTGCGAGTTGCGGGTGCAGCGCGGGATGAGACTGCCCGAGTGGCGGGCAGATTTTTTAAATTGATATGAGTTCTCCTTAATTTCATTAGAATTTTCTTATAGAGTAAGGGACTTTGTCTGGAATTTCCTTTCCCTTTGAGCACGAAAAAAGAACCCTGTGAGCGCGGCAAAGAGATGATGATATTTGAAGAGACATTGAAAGAAGTATCGCGTAGAGTGACAGTTTCCTCATAAATTTTCTATGAAAGTTCCAAAACAATTTAAAAAATATAGTGACCACATGTACCAAAGTTTCCCCTATACTTCCATGATTATAATGTCAATTCTATTTCATGACTATTATTACTATTAGTATATACAGGGTATCTCAAAAGTCCAGGGACGGTTGGATATTTCCTCAGGTAAAATATTTTCAAAAAAGTGAAGGTCATTCCTGAAGTAAATTTCAACGAGGAATTTAACGGTGACATTCATTTTGACCTTAAAGTTGACCTTCATAGCTTTTTGAAGGTCAACTTAGTTTTTAAAAAATAGAAACCGCCTTTTTTTACACCTGCAATCGATAGAGCGGGAGATTTTACGTTCAGGTACGTACCCAAGTCATAGATCAATTGTAGCGTTCAAGGTCAGTCAGAGGTTATTTCAAATCAACAAAGTTTTCCAAGAGGTCAGTGTCATTCATGAAGTAAATTTCAACGAGGAATTTGATGGTGACCTTCATTTTGACCTTCATGGTTTTTGAAGGTCAACTTTGTTTTTTTTTTAATGGAAACCCCCTTTTTTATATGTGCAATCGATAGAGCGGAAAATTCTACGTTCAGGTACGTACCCAAGTCATAGGTCAATTGTAACGTTCAAGGTCAGTTAGAGGTTATTTGAAATTAACAAAGTTTTCCAAGAGGTCAGAGTAATTCCTGAATTAAATTTCAACAAGAAATTCATTGGTGATCTCTGTATTGATCTTGGTGATGATCTTCAAGGTTTTTTCAAGGTTTTTTCCAATCAGTTTACATTTACGTTTAACATTACCCAGGGACAACGAGGTGGACGTAGTAAATTCTGTTCCCTTTGGGGTGCTTGATTAACGTGATTCCCCTTGCCTCTCACGTTCCGGGGTGCCTGATTAGCGTGAGTCTCCTTGCTTCTCACGCTTCAGTGAAGATGTTCGAACTGAAAACCTTCAGCTTCTTGACAAAAAGCTATGAAATTGTAAAATCGAGTTACAGCATTACGAATCATGTCCCTATCAAACAAACTAGCCTGTTGCAGAATCCGATTCTGCAATTCGTCTAAGCTTTGCGGTTGCGTTGAGTATAATTTGCTCTTTAAATAACCCCAAAGAAAATAGTCGAGAGGCGTCACATCAGGAGATCTAGCATGCCACTCGATTTGACCCCTTCTTCCAATCCACCTTTGAGAGAACTGAGTATCCAAATATGCTCGAACCTCCCTACCTCAATGAGCTGCTGCTTCGTCCTGCTGGAACCAAATATTTTGAAAATTATCACCTGTCATCTCCATTATTCTTGGTACTATTTGGTTTCTGAGAAGCTATTCATATGCACGGGCATTGAGATTACCATCGATGAAGAAAGGGCCTATCAATGTATCATTCAAGATACCGGCCCAAACATTAATCTTTTGTGGATATTGTGTGTTACTCTCCAACATCCAATCAGGATTTGTGTCGGACCAATATCTACAATTTTGCCTGTTAACTTCACCTTTGAAAGTGAAAGAAGGTTCATCTCAAACTACTGTATTGTATAAGAAAGCAGGATCTCTATCAATTCTGTTCATCAAAATTTCACAAAATTCAACCCGACGATCAGGATCGTCTACATTGAGCTCTTGTACCAGATGAACTTTGTAAGGATCGAAATTAATACTTTTTAAAATATTTCGCACTGTCTCAGGTGTAACGTCACGCTCATCACTAGATCGACGTAAACTAAGGTGCGGGTTTTCAGTTAATGTTTGGGCTATGTCCATCTGCATCTCCTCAGATCCTGCAGATTTTGACCGACCAGTTCTATGAAGGTCCTTGATAGATCTATGATGTATAAAGCGCCTCACAGTTCTTTCAATTGTTGATTTTGAGACAGGATTGAACCCTTCTCTATTACGCGAAGTGCGATTAAAAAGCAAACGAACTTGATCATAAGATCGAACTCGATCTTCCCAACCACGCATCATTATAATAGATACCCTCTCTCGTTCCGAAAGTTTAGCTTGCGCCATAATAATCTTTTAGCGAATGATAGTAAGTATGTACTCGTAATATGTCAATTTAGTTTCGATTTGCAATATTCGTATGGAAAAACGGTATAGGACTTATGGTACTGCCTTAGGTATTGACTTAGGTATCGAAAAACGGTATAGAACTGTATAACTCTTCGGGAAGGAACAAAACTCTCACGAGAACACCTGGAACTTTTAATGAAAAATTTCCTTATGATTTTACAATATTCAAAATGCTGTAACCAAGATCAATACAGAGCTCACCAATGAATTGCTCGTTGAAATTTAATTCAGGAATTACTCTGACCTCTTGGAAAACTTTGTAATTTCAAATAACCTCTAACTGAGCTTGACCATTACAATTGACCTATGACTTAAGTACGTACCTGAACGGAGACTTTTCTCCTCTATCGATTGCAGATGTAAAAAATGGGGCTTTCTATTTAAAAAAACAAAGTTGATCTTCAAAAAGCCATAAAGTTCAACTTTAAGGTCAAAATGAAGGTCGCTATTAAATTCCACGTTGAAATTTACTTCAGGAATTACACTGACCTCTTGAAAAACTTTGTTAATTTCAAATAACCTCTGACTGAACTTGAACGTTACAATTGACCTATGACTTAAGTACGTACCTGAACGTAGACTTTTCTGCTCTATCGATTGCAGATGTAAAAAAAGGGAGTTTACATTTTAAAAAACAAAGATGACCTTCAAAAAGCCATGAAGGTCAACTTCAAGGTCAAAATGAAGGTCACCATTGAAATCATCGTTGAAATTTACTTTAGGAATGACCTTCACTTTTTTGAAAAATATTTTACCTGAGGAAATATCCAACCGTCCCGGGACTTTTTAGACACCCTGTATAATCATTTGTGTAAAAATGAAAAAAAAGAACACAGCTCATTTTTCATTTCAGCCCAATATGTCGAAGGCATATTGGGTTAGAGCTGGATTTTTGAATAGTCTGAACGAGGCTGTTCCGGTATTTAGCATCATTTACGGACTCATTTTTGCAATGCAATCAAGTGATCTGATAAGATTAGCACGCCTAATTTGACATGTTTGGCACAGCCTGAGGTTTCCAGAGTGGGTTCGGAATTACCCTAACCTCTGTAAAAGTTAAGACAAATTTCCAGAGTTACCGGCTCAGGGTTTGTATCCCGAAACTCTAACGTGAAATTCGTAAAACGCACAAACGATTTTTCAAACTGGAATAACTTGTGTTCGGAAAAGTATGGAAGTTCGTTTCCCCTGTCTAAAAAATCTGGGTAGTAATAGGGTCAGGTCCTATGAGTGGCTCTTCAGTTCGTCACTTAACTTTTGGGCGGTGCGAGGTGAAAGTGCATCCAGTGACATAAAAGTCCTCGTGTGTAAACCGCGTGTGTGTTTTCACAAGTTAGTGAACATTAATTATTTTGATTTATTTCATATTTTTTGGAATTTATATGAACAACATAAATTTTTCATGTAATTTTTCTGGTCTACCTTTGTACAATGAATATGGATTAACACTGAAGAACCTGCTTTCTCTATGGAATTGCGTGCGTGAATCACTGTAACATATTCTCATTTTTCAGCCCTCAAATAATTCCATTTTTTTAAGCCGCTGCCTATGGCTCTATATTTTTCTCGAAGGCCATTTTCTAAGTTTTCAAACTCTGCAACGATTTTTACATTCTCATCAGAGAAGTTATTATTTTCGTGTAAAATTTGACCAACCCCCTCCCTCGTTTTTGTCAAATGTCCACGTTTTGAAACCCCCTGAATCCGAAAAACAGATTTTTACGAATGTGTCTGTCTGCATGTCTGTCTATGTCTATTCAAAAAGTGGGTAAATTTAGAACATTTTTGAGACCACTTTTTTCAAAATTCAAAAATTCTCTGTACGGTTATTCATAGTATTCAAAAAAAGGAACAAATTTACCCAATGACTTCTTTTATAAAATTAAAAATTACCGGAGTTATAGGATTTAAAAAATTAAAAAAAAACACGAAAATGAACATTTGATGCCAAGTGGCACACGATATGAAAAAAAGTCAAGAGAAGAAAAATGTTGCTTTTTGAATGCCCTGCGAGATTATCATAAAAGATGAATACACAAAAATTGTGCGTTTGAAGAAGATCTACAAATTTTTTATCAACCACTTTTTGATACGATGCGTAGTTTTGGCTTTAATCATGAAAAACTTCATTAACAGTAAAAACAAGGTGCCCGCTGCGTAAGCACATTCTTACCACAGGTTTTGTCCTTTAATTTCTTTTTCGTCTCGTGTGTGAAATTTCAACAAATTTAACTTTTCATGTTTTTAATGCTATTTTTCATGGATACAACTAAAAACAGAACTATCAAAGAATTATTCATGACAAATAAATCATTTTTACATTCTGACCAGCAAATGTATTAGATTTGTATAAAATTTGACCCCAAACTTGAGCCCATTTTGAAAATTTTTGAGTATACATTTTGTCATGATTCAAAAATTCTGTGTACAGTTGTTCGTCGTACTCGAAAAGAAAAATATTACTTTTCGATAGCCCTACAAGATTATCATATCAACTTTTTGAATTTTTTCGAAAAATTGAAATTTTGACCGCACTATAACTTATTGAAAATCAAAAATTTTATTTTGCGGTCAAATTATTCAAGATAGGAAAAAAAATGATAGGACAAACATTGTGCACCCAAAAAATATGTACGAATTTATTATTAATCACTTTTTTATAGGATACGTAGTTTTTGTTTTATTTATAAAAAAACATTGAAAATACAAACATTAAATTTTTCGACACACGATACAAGTTAAGCCAAAATAAATATATAACATTTTTTCACCGAAAATGCTGTCAAAATAACATTTTGACAGCATAAAATACAATGAAAAATCCAAAAGTTACATTTTTTCATGCAACCTTTTCACAGTATTTTAAATATTCTCAGAAAAAATGTTTAAGCATCATTTATACCTATAAAATAGCTTATTAGATTAAATATATTATTAAATATGCTTATACATTTATGCTTTTTGGTTAGTTCTTTACTGGTGCATGACTGGGATACTGGGACATGAATAGTGAGAGCGTAGTTGTAAGTAGAGGGGCAGGTTTTAAGGAGTCGCCTTTCACTGAGAAAAGGGCTCCACTTCTATCGCTCGCCCTATAAAATTCTAGTTTTTCGCATTAGTCCCCTTTTCTGGTGGCACGTCACATATATATCCTTAATATACAATCTCGAAACGATATTGTCGATTTCGATTGCCACAATACTCGATTTCTTTGCTATATGCGTGTGACACGAGGCGTCAGTCGGTTAGACCGCATTGGAAAATATTGCAAAAATTGTCACGACTGCTCGTTCTTTGATAGCTACACGCGTGCGACCGAGGCATCCGTGAGTAACCGTGAGTGAGACAGTAATGGAACGTTACACGTCTTTTCTTGAAGTTAATGATCCCAACGGAGCTGCCTTAATCTGCGCTTGCTTGGATTTGAGTGATGTTCATTGGCTACGGTGCGCGTCTGTACTTGATTTTTAAATACGTACGCGAACTAGAGCCAATGAGCGCCGCACAGTTCAAGCATGCGCAGTTATTTTTGGATCACTGTTGGGAATAATCATGGAGAATATATATAAGGAGACCAATCTGTAATGCATGGACTTTACCAAAAACGGTCACTCTTCTGTTGCCAGAAGTAAGCACACACACACCTGTGTAAAATCACACTTACGTATAGTTCAAAACTTTCCGAGTGTGGCGTGCCAACCGCACTTAAAAAAATATGGCCGCCCCATTGTTTTGCTTTGACAGGTCGTTTGATAAAAAATTATTCACCATGGAAGAGGTAGGTAGTATGCTTATGAAATCTCAAATTACTTTTGCCAACACTATGCGTGCGACAGATATTCGACGCGTTCGTAACAAAAAAAATAAGCATACAAACTTGCACCACTCTGAAAGTCTTGTACACTATACACGTGAAACCACACTTATCGCTTTCAGACAGCGGTTTTTAATTTTAACATCCTTGCCTTTATTCACAAACTATTAATTGTTCAATTATTATTTATTTAAACTTGACTGGCGTTCACATCGGCGGCCATATTTTTTTAAAAGTGCAGTTGGCACGCCACGCTCGTCAAGTTTGGAACCATACGTGAGTGTGATTTTGCACATGTGTATGTGTGTGTGCGTGCTTCTAGCAACAGAAAAGTGTTCATTTTCAGTTCCACTAGATGGTCTCCTTATGTCTATTCTCCATGGGAATAATAATCGAATCAAAATTCGAGGACGATAATACGAATCAACGCTTCTCCTTTACCACCACCTTGCCACCCGTACCTCCGCAATCGCAATACAGGGCCTCTGTTTGTTATTTATGATCGAATTCCTATTTCAATTTAAGCCTCTCTGCTTGTTATTTATAATCGTATTTTTATGTCAATTTTGGAAAGGGCATTTTAAAGCCTTCAATCAATTTGAACGAGCTATCTGAACCATTAAATATGTCTACCTGAGTGCCTGCTTAGAATTTCTCAGAGCTTCTCAGAGCTTTGAGAATCTTTAGCATATACTCTGAGATTTCTATCCGTAGGGTTAGTATGTTTTTAATTGCAAGTTAATGTTTAAGCTATTATTTGTTATTAATATAAAAATTAACATTAGGCAATATTTCTATGAAGCATGGAATGTGTTATTAAAGTCCATTGCTGGTGTGAAATGCGATAACAAATTTTGAGATTTTGAGGTTAGGAATTAATTTTAGAATACAAGAGCGAACTGCTGGTGGCAAAATTAGATAATTTTGGCCACTTTAATGTAAATCATCTGTATATCTACAAAAATCTATCAAATATTATTTTTTGCTATGAAAGGTTATAAAAATGTACTACAAAAACTTTGCGGAAGTTAAGCTTTTATTCATTTTTCTTAATACAAAAAAATACTTCGTGTTTGAAATACATTGAAAATTAGTGAAATTTGTTTTACAAATTTCACAAAAATTTCATTTAAATTTATAACATTTTTCGTGAAAAAACAGAAACTATTTTAATCGGGATTAAAATAAAAAATAGCTTTTTATGTTTTCATCCTACGTCTTTTTGATAAATTTTTTAACTGCCCTACCGAAATAAATCTCTGAGTTTTCTTTAGCGATATAGCTTGGCCCATTTGAGTCTATAAACAAAGTCAATTTGAAATAAAGTAGTCTCGGAGATAGTTTTAGAGATTTGGGTCCTTTTCAAGATTCTTTTAGTGGTCGTTTTAAGAGTGGTGCGACGGTAATATAATGTTTCGTTTGTATTTGTCACGTACCTGGCGGGCAGAGTTATTTCCAGTAGTTGGTCGTGGCTAATCCGTTCTCCCTTTTTAAATTTCTCTTCAAATTATTAACACCTTTTTTTAATGGATGAATTTTCTCATTATACTTATTTATAATTATAACTTATGTACTAATATACAATTGAATATAGTTGAATTCAAAAATGTTGTCTTTTTTGGCGTATCTTATTCCATTTACGAGACACGTTCTATTAATTCCAATTTTAAGCATTAAAAAAAAGTTAGATATCTGAAGTCATCGAAACCCATAGATTCCGAATTATTATGTCTTAGGCTGTTAACTATGTATTACAAAATATCTACCTGAGTGCCTGCGGAGAATTTCTTTGAGATTCTTTGACCTAAAGAATTTTTAGTATATACTCAAAGATTCTTTTCGGTAGGGTGCGAGCAGTTCGTCCTTGAATTGCATGCATCACAGGAATAATACTTTATGCTAATGTTTATATTGAATGCAAAGAATAACTAAAACATTAACTTATTACTGAAAATACACCAATGTTACAATAACTTTACTCAATATCAGAAAAGTACCATTAAACGCCTTGCACTTGACCTTCGCCACAAAACAGCTGTATAAAATTTATATGCTTCGAATGTTTGATGTGCTTTTAAAAAATATATGGTTTAAGAAATAGGGGATTGAATGAATTATGTTCAGGTTCATGGATGTATCGGTTGAATTCTCCATCAAAAAGATGAATTTTCAAGGGAGAAGTTTTATATTTCAAACAAAAAACACAAATTTTCAACAAAATACGGGAATTTTCAAATAAATAATTCCATTTTTAACCAAATAAAGATGAAGTTTCAATTAAAAATATCAAATTTTAAACAAAAATAGAATAATTTAGTTTTTAGTTTATAAAAGTTAATATTCAATAAAAAAATGTAATTTTCTACAGGTTATTTAAAATTTTCATTAAAACAGATGAACTTGAAACCAAATAGTAAAATTGTAACAAAAAGGATGAATTTTAAATCACAACGTTTAGTTTTCTATTGAACAAAATTTTTTTAAACAAATAATAGAATTATCAACTAAATTAATTTTCAATGCAAGAACAATATTATAAAAAGTATTAAGAATAAAATAGAATTCACTTAAAATAAGGCAGGTTCTATACATTATTTAGCAAAATCTCTCAGCGATAAATTTTTTTTATATATATTTTATATATATTTTTTTATTATATAAACAACAATGATATAATGAAAATTTTTCTTAAAGACATTAATTTTTGATAAACAAATAAAAAATCAAGAAAATAGTTGAATCCTCATTAAACACGATAAGATTCTAACAAAGAAAATTACTTGTCTTCCAAAAAGACAAATTTTCAACAAAAAAATTAATTTTCAATTATAAATATACTTTTTCATGCTAAAATTGTGCAGTTAAAATTTTAATAAAATAGTTGAATCCTCAATCAAAAAGATAAATTTTCAAACAAATTTTGGAGTTTTTAACTAAAAAAGATAAATTTTTAATTAAAAATATGAATATATATACAGCCAGAAATAGAAATATTCCTTTTTAGTTAAATAAATTAATATTTAACAAGAATATACATAGTTGATAATACATAGTTGACGTTTCAAACAAACAGATGAATTTTCAACCAAGAAGATTAATTTGATATAAAAAAAGATGATATTTGAAACCAATAATTGATTTTTCAACACAAAAATATCAATTTGTGATTCAAAATTTCAATTTTTTACGGAAAGTGGGAGAGTTAAATTTTTAGGTAAAGAATTTAATTTAAAAAGAAAGAATTTGCAACTTGATAGTTTTGTTCTTAATCAAAAAAATAAGTTTTCAACCAAGAAGACTAATTTCCTACCAAAAACATGAAGTTTCATCGAAATATGTGCATTTTCCAATAAATGGTTGAATTATCAACTAAAAAATATAAATTTTTAATTACAAATACCAATTTTCTATCAAAAATGATATAATCCAATTTTATTTGACATAAATTAATTTTTGACTAAATATGAAAGAATTTAAAAAAAAATTGAACCCTCAATAAAGAAGATGAATTTTCAACCGCGAAGATTAATTTCCCTGTTTCAAAAGACGGTTTAAAAAATTATATTTTTAACAACAAAATATCAATTTTTTTTAATATCATTTTTCTATAAAAAAAAGGTATAATAAACTTTTCTATTAAATAAATTAATTTTTCACCAATGAACGAATTTTTCATATAATAATAGAATTCTCGAAACAAAGATGAAATTCCAATTAAGAAGTTTATTTTTCTCCAAAAAATAACAAATTTTGAACAAAATTCTGAATATCTAAATACTGCATTAAAACAGAAAAATTAAAAAATTGAATTATTAAGTACAAAAGGTCAATGTTCAATTTCAAATATCAATTTTCAATCAAAAATAGTAGAATCGAAATTTCTTGTAAAGGAATTTGTTTTTGACAAACTGAAAAGAAATTTTTTTAAATAACTGAATCCTTAATGAAAAATAATAATTTGCAACCAATATTATTACGTTTCTACAAAAAATTACGACTTTTCTACAAAATCTAGAAAGTTGCAAACAAATATATGATTTTTATCTAAAAAATATCATTTTTTAACCAAAAGTAATATAAGTAGATTTTATCATTACAGAAATTAATAAAAAAATCTGCTTCGCGCTCGACGATGTATTCATCTCGCGCTTCGCGCTCGATGCTGCATTTGTCTCGCCCTTTGCGCTCGGTCTTTGTATTTGTCCTACATTTGTGCACAGATCTATTAAGGTTATCGAGCCAAACATCCACAACTGTAATTTGGTGATTGTGAATTCTTCTTTGTAAAAGCTTCTTCGGCTTTAACGAACATATTCTCATCACGTATCTCGTGCTTCGCACTCGATTTTGCCCAAAATGTTAATTTTTCTATATTATGTTTAACACTTCTGTATCAAACTCATAATACTATGAACAGAACTATATGAAAATTTCAATTCTTAAAAAAGTGGTCCTAAAAATTTTGAAAATGCTCCAAATTATTGCATTTTTATATAAAATAGCTGGCTAATGAAATCGTCCTTTCTTTTCATATCCTTATAAAGTGTGTCAAAGGGAAATTCAATAAAATAATTACTTTAAATGTTATTATGTTTACAGACTACAAAGACAACGACGATAATGACAAGGCCGACAGACAGACGTCATCGTAATACCGGTTTCTTTGGGAATTAGGGATTCTCGAAAAGTAAAAATTTCAAGAAATCCGCGATAGTTAGTTTTCCTATAAAACAATACCTTCTTATTATGATAAGAATGTAATAAATTAAAATTATTTCTTGAAAAAAAAGGATTCTACTCCATCTTCACTCCATTTTCTTGAAATGCATTTGTTGATTCAATTCAGCTGTTGTTGTTTTAAAATAATCATATTTTTTAGTGAAGATGGAGTAGGATCCTTTTTTTTCAAGAAATAATTTTAATTTAAAAATATTATTTTCTATCTAGTCTTATTAAGACGTTAAGCATTTTCTGTTATTGAAGATTCTTAACTTGATCGATATTGTGTAGATTTTCTGCCTTCATGGTTTGGAGGGTTGATCTACTGTCGGTAAGGTACAATCTCTGATGAAATTGCAGAAAAATTAAAAAATTTAAAAATATGAATGTAATAATTCAGTATTTTTGGTGCGATTAAAAGATGAATTTTCGATTTTTTTTTTAAATTATAAAACCTGTTATGATGACCTTGCAAGTTTTTCAAAATGACACGTTTTCCTTTTCTTACTTGTTTTTATATAGTGCGTTGATTGGTTTCGAATTTTCATTCACATTTTGTATTTTTAAAAAGCCATAACTGTGCTAATTTTCTTGTTAAAAAAAAAATCCATGAAGATAAATTGTTAACATTTTCGTGTGCTATAAATAGCCGTAGGTGGAATTTTAAAATCTTTGGCCCCTAAACCTTTGTGCCAAGCCCAATTCGATTCAATTTGTCGGTCCAAAGACATCCAATATACATACGACAATGACAGACAACGACTTCTGAGGAAATCTCAAAACGTCGATGTTTGATGGAATCCGCGAAAGTCATTTTCTCATTATGGTGTGAATGTAAAAAGCGCGTGCCCTATCAAAGAAATGCGAAAATCAAAATTTTAGATTTTATGTAGGCAAACCATTTTTTTATTACACATTTTACTGTACCGAGTACCGTCTTCCACACATTTAGTTTGTTTATTTTTTCGCAACTTGTGTCAAAAAGTGATTCATTATGAATTTGTAGTTTTTTCCAGTGCGTGTAATTTGAGCTTTTTCATTTTTTCGTATCTTGCATAGTTTAACCAAAAAATGGAATTTGTGGATTTATTTTTTTTGTGAGGATCAAATTTGGAATTTTCAACTTTTCGACCAAATTAAAAAAGTTTTTCTCATAATCCTGTAGGGCCTTCAAAAAGCAAAGTTTTCCTTCTTATGACTTTTTTTCATATCATGTGTTGTTTGGCCTAAAACTTTTTGAATAATATAAATAAGCATACAGAGAATTTCGGAATTTTTAAAAAAGTGGTCTCAAAATATTCAAAATGTGCCCACTTTTTGAATTTTTATCATACATACAGATAGACACATTCGTAAAAACCTTTTCAGAGGGTCTCAAAACGTGGACATTTGACAAAAACTGGGGGGGGGGGGGGG
>NC_046660.1:134242301-134249735 GCF_010883055.1 Belonocnema kinseyi
AAATTTTACACAAATCTAATACCTTCTATGATGACAATGTAAAAAATAAGAAATTTGAAGAAAATAGTTGAATTTTCAATCAAAAAGGTTCGTTTTTAACCGAAACAGATGAAGCTTCAATTATCAAATTAATATTCAACGAAAAATGGGATAATTCAGTTTTTAGTTAAAAACAAATAATTTTTAACTTAACGAAGTGTAATTAAAAAAAATAGATAAGTACTCTACCAAAATAGATTGCCAATTAAAAATATCAATACATTTTTAACCAAAAATGGAAACATAATTTTTCACTTCAATAAATTAATTTGGAAAAAAAAGAATTTTCAGAAAAATTGTTGAATCCTAATTCAGCAAGAAGAATGTTCAAACAAGAAGATTAATTTTATACTAAAAAAGACGAATGTTTAAAAAAATCCATAAATTTTTAAACAATTAGTTAGATTTTTAACTAAAAAGATTACACTTCAATTTAAAAAATTACATTTTAACAAAAAATGTCATAGTTTAATCTTCTATTAAAAAAAATTAATTTTCAACAAAAAAAGTGTTATAAAAATTATTTCAAAGGAGATCGAATCCATTTATCATTAGCCAGATTCTGTAATTCAAGTCGTCGAATCGATCAGGAAGGGAATTATGTTGTTTTTAGATTAAATTTTAAGAGAACTATTTTTTCGTCATAAAAAAATTCTATGCTCAAAAGATTAATTTTTAACCAATAAGATTAATGTTTTACAAAAAGACGAATTTTGAATCAATTGATTGATTTTTAAACTATAAGGTAACAGTTTTTTAGTCGAAAATGTTCAACAATTCAGTTGAATTTTTTTTATGTCTTGACTAAAATTGTTTCTTGGTTAAAACCTCATCTCTTTGGGTAGAAACTTGATTTTTTTACTGAGCATGAACACAATGAAAATGTATCCCTTTAAGTTGAAAATTCAACTGCTTTTTAAAACTTGCCTTTTTGGGTGGAAAACTCAACAATTTTGTAGATATTTTTATTTGTTCGTTCCAGAGCTTTGCGCTCGATAATATATGCATACATGCATATATCCATCTACAACCGTAATTTGGTAGTTGCGAATTGTCTTTTGTTAAAGCTCCTTTGTTAAGGACTAAATTATTTTGTTTAAAATTGTTCCTTTTTTTTGTATTCGACTACTTGGTTAAGTGTTAAACTAAATGAGTAAAAATGGATCTTTTTTGGGTTGAAGATTCATCATTTTAGTTGAAAATTTAATTCTTTTCTTAAAAATTCTTTCTTTCTTTGGTTGAAAATTAATCTTTTTGTTAAAATTTCTCTAGTTGTTTTAAGGTTGAACGACCTTTACAATTTAATTTTTTTGGTTGAAGATTCATTATTTTAGTTAAAAATTTATCTCTGGTTAAAAATGTTGTCGAAATGCATTTGTTGATTCAATTCAGCTGTTGTTGTTTTAAAATAATCAAATTTTTTAGTTTTTGGTTGAAAATTTATCTACTTATATAAGTTTAACTATTTTGTTAAAATGTTATGTTTTTGGTTGCAAAAGTAACTATTTGATGCAAATTTGTTTATTTTTTTCAACTGAAAATTAAACTTTTTCATTTTCAGTGTAAACGATTTTGTTAAAAATTTGGCTTTTTAATGAAAGATTTGCATTTACAACCCAATAGTTTAACTTTTAACGAAATAGTTAAACTTTAAACCTACAAATATAAATTTTAAACTGAATGGCCAGATTTTCAAACAAAAACGATTAATCTTTAACTAAAAACAGTTGCATTAAAAAAAAAAAGAATTCTCCATGAAAGCGTTGTGGTGGATATCTTAAAACAGAAAGAAAAGATGATACAGTCCCCGTAGTTGAGAGCCACTCTAACCAATTTGTCGGGAATGAATCCCCGTCTGTGTTTACAAAACATAAACCAGGCTGGGAAAACCTTCCGACCTAATTGCTTTAGAGTGGCAATTAGACGACCTTGCTTTCTCTCGAATACGATTCTTTTGCGTATTTGGTACCTGGGGAAGGTAGAGAGGCATCGGCTCACACCTGGCGCAGCTGTGATGGAAGGCTTCCCCATCACGCGATAGACCTGTGAGTGTGACTCACGACGCGTCGCACCTCTTTCTCTTTCTTTTTTCTCTCCTTCTTCCTCAACGTGGAAAGCGGCCAGCGGTCGCCAACCACGTATCAAATACGTAAATTAAAGAAAGCCCCGTTTTCAAATTTAAACATTTTTGTTACATTAATCTTTTTGATTCCTTTTGATATTGTACTTTTTCTCTATTTTCTTTTATCCATTTTAATCACGGGTTAGAAAACAAACACGAGCCCTAAGTAGACTTCTCGTATATTTTCTTTTAGTCTTATTGTAATTTTAGAACATTATTGTAGTTAGGAGTTTTGTTTTTGTCAAATTTGACTATGTAAATTTTTCTTGTATATCTATAGACTTAACGTATAGATTAAATGACTTAGTCTAGCTTCACATTTAGGGATTTCTTCGACTTCAAAATTCTTTTAAATATTTAATTAAGGAATCTTTCTCTTCTTTTATATTATTTTTCCGTCTTATTCTGAATTAAGTATTGTATCCGAATTTTGATACTTTTGTTTTTCCCTTCACTTCATATTTTAATTACAAACTATGTTAATTTTTCTTTTCCCTAGAATTTTATTTTAATTTTCCGACACTCATATTCAGTTCCGTAACGGATTACAGAACCGAGCGACGCGCTCTACATTCGCAAAGGTAGGGATGGACGGGACAGCCGCTACGCCCCTCCATCCACGACACGAGAGGTCGAGAGAACCGTGCCAAACGACTGCCGAACCGCCTCTCGGTTAGCGCAAATTAAAAGGGGTGCGTACAGGCGAGAGTACGCACTCTTACTCCAGCAACCAGTCGGGTAACCTCAGTCCACTGGAAGCTACGGGTAACTTTTGTAACATTCTACTAGTAAATACGAGTGTTTTCGAATCAAAGTAAATTCACAGGTGTTCTCATTCCCAGCCACTTTGCTCCTCAGTATCCTGCAAACTCCTTATATTCCTCCAAGTCATCCTGACTGCACCACCATCTCTCTCACTCCTTCGCCTTCTTCAGGGGCCGGTAAGCTTGAAAAAGAGCTCCGTCTTCCCGACATCCTTATTCTAGAGGTCAGTAAGCTTGTGGACAGCCCCGAATACCTCGCAACCTTCTCCTTTCCTCTCACACCTGATATTCCTAATTCAATGCCTGGGGCACGGGCAGGAACGTTCCCGTCCCGGTCGCGCCACCCGCATCCGTCCCCGCCTCGCTGCCCTCCGCGACGCCTTCCAGGCTCATTGCAGCGTAGAAACCGTCGTGCTCCTTTTTCCTCCTCCTTGGCACATAAGGCCATCGTTAGATTGGTGGTCGTCATCCTTTCAGGTTCCCGCATCCCGCTGCCCCACCTGGACCTCTCGACCACGCCTTGCTCCACCCCTTTCACTCCTCCTAATCGCTCACCCACCGAGGGAGATGACGACGTCATCATCATTGAAGATGATGAGTCATGCTCTCCGGTGACTGCTCCATCCAAACGCCCTCGCTTCGAGGGTACTCTAAGACGAGACCTGGGATTCTAGACCAGGTCGACCTTCCTCTCCTTTCCCCCCTTCCTTTTCTCACCGCCTTGACGAAGGGACACTTCCGTCTCTAAAAAAAAGAAAGGTCATCAGGCGAAACACACGAGCCAACGTATCGAGGCATCCGCCTGAGTCTATCTCAACGGGCGTCTCGGCAGGCGACGGTTCCTTGCGAAGCAGCCACCACCACCAGGGCCTCGGTTCCTTTCGAACAGGCCCCAGCAGGAAGTCACGGTTCCCTTCGAGCCGGCTTCCAACAAGAAGCTACGGTTTCCCACGAACCGGCTTCCACCGAGAAGCTACGGTTCTCCTCGAACCGGCTTTAAGAATGAGCATCGCAGCTGGAATCTCAGCTTTAGATCAAGTCGGGAAAGAATCAACATCCTCAACACCCCGGCTTGTATCAAATTGGCGGCCCGAATGTGGGGCTCGAGAATTTCTTCTTTGAGTTTCGGCAGAGGTCGAAACCGGTCCCATGATCCGCTCACCGACTCCGCAACGCCGTGCACCAGATAGGCCACCCAGGACGATAGCCACCCGCAATACATCGGTTTCTGAGTCTCTACCTCAAGACTAAGTGGCACTCAACGACTCACATTCAGCTGACGCACCAGGGCCCTTGGAGAGGCCACATTAACCACCAGCATACAATGGGGCAGCTACACGAGTTCCAGCTCCAACTTCCATTCGGGGCAGAATCCGATCACTGCCTTGAAAGACATGGAGCGCACCTCGGGTCCTGTTCTTGGAGCCAGAACCGGTGCCAGGACGAAGCAGCCGGCCAGATCCTGTCCACATTTCAAGGGTCGCAACACCACCTACGGCCAGGAAGGCTGTCGAACAACCGCCAGCACCGGCAAACGTGGCCCTGCCAGCGCCACCACCTGCCGCCCCCAACTAGCGTGCAATCATCAGGGCCTTCATGACGCCCGATGTTCCGGTGCCAACATTCGCCGGACTGGATCACGAGGATCCTGACACCTTCCTCAGCCAATGTGAGCTGTACTTCTCGGAGGCAGCCATAGAACCATCCGCCTGGTCCAGGATGGTGAACAAATGCCTTACGGAGCGTTGCTGAAGTACACATCGCCGGAGTAACAGCGCTCAGCCGGCTCCAAATTAAGCTGTACGCCGGGAAACAGTAGGAAAAGGACCAGATCATCGGTCCACTGCTCGACTCCCTGAAACCGAGCATCAGGAAGGTCTTGAGGGCGGCCACCATCGCATCATTCGAGGACCTGGTGGAGAAGGGGCTGCAGGCTGAGTCCAACGAGGTCAAGGAGTCAGTCAAGAAACCCGCAACCGCCAATAACACTGCAGCTACTCTACAGCTAGCTGCCCTTGCCAGCGCTCCGACAGCGCCTTGCCAGCCACTACAGTGCCATACGTGCTGTGGAGAGCACTAGGTGCGTAACTGCCCAACACTCCGGTCCCATTCGGGAAACGGGTAGGCTCGGGCGGAAGAATTAGGCGCTTCCTCCGCCCACCCCGTACCTGGCGCATTCCAGGCCTAAGCGCCATGTACACCGATGAAAGCAGCCTTCCTAGAGTGCAAGTGCACCTAAGAACACACGAATATATTGCCGAGATCGACTCCCTAGCATCGGAGAACTACATCCGGAGCAACTTGATCAACGAGGCCCAGGTCGAGGACCTACAACCCGGCCCAAGCCACGCCTTACTAGCCGCCATCAAAGCCACCATTCCCCTCTCGGGATCAATACGTCTCGCACAAATTCTCCAAGGCATCCCGTATTCCGGGATCTTCTAGGTCAGCCCCGAGTTACGGGCCGACATCATCCTCGGTCAGCCCTGGTTACGCCAGCACAAGGTAGTGTACGACCACGGCGCGGACTGCTTATTCCTTGGCCCAGACGGGCGATAACGTGTATTCCTAGGTCCTCTCCCTAGTACCCATAAGGAAAGCTCTCAACGCAGCCCGATCGAAGTCGACTACGTCTTTCCTGCCAGCTTTTCGCCACGATTCCTTGAACTCATTCAGAGCCACGCAGAAATCTTCCACAATGACGGCCCTTTAAAACAGACGCTCGCCGCCGTACATCACGAGATACGCGACACTCTGAAAGATCTCGGCAGCGCCCGGATCTTCTCAACATTGGATCTGAAGAGCGGCTACTGGCAAATCCCAATGGCCCCCAGATCACGACCGTACACCGTTTCTCGACCCCTGGAGGGGGTCAGTTCCAGTTTCGGGTGATGCCATTCGGCCTCAAGAACGCGCCCGGAACCATCCAGAACCTCATGCGGCAGGTCCTCGCTGAGCAGTGTGGAGACTTCGCCATTACCTACTTGGAGCACATCGTCGTGTGCTCAGCCGACTGGGAGGTACACCTCACACACCTTGGTCTGGTCCTAGAACGATTGGCCATCTACGGACTCACCGTTGCCCCCAAGAAATGCAGCTTCGGACGAACGTCCCTACCATACCTCAGGTACGTCGTCGGCACCGTAGGAAATACAGCTCAGCCAGTCCACATAGAGGCCATCCGAAAAGCCCCTCCGCCCCGGAACCGCAAGGCGTAAGTGGGAGACTTAACTAAGCCCGATATTCGACAATTGTCAGAAATTTACGTTCAACAATGTAATTTTTTTCCAAATTTTTTAGGGATTTATCTACTCTTGTAATAAACATTCGTACGTTAGTCATATATTGCGTTATTCCTTACAAAGTAGTGTAATGATTTTGTATAATTCGGAATAATGAAACAGTTATTACTAAAAATTTTTTGACATTGAACACATGAACTAATATTGGGGAGACTTCACCAAGATTTTCAGGGAAGAGTTTACCAAGTGGCAACAAGTTTGTTACATGTGTTTTTTAACCTATAAGGTCATTGATTATTATAATGCGCATTCAAAAACTTTGCTAAATTGATTTATAAAAATTGTGGTGTAACAATGAAAAGTTCATTATTTAAAGAATATGATTATCATCAACGTGAGTTACAAAATCTTAATAAATGCTATTAATCAATATTATGTGTAAATTAATCTTTAATAAAAAAAGCTCATTTGGAATAAAATAGCTCAATTTCATTTTCTACCTAAAAATAAAAAATTCGTTGAAATCCTATTATAAAAGATTAATTACAGTTTCAGATACAGAACTCATCCCTTGGTGTCTTGTATTATTTTATACGAATATTTTGCAACATTCATTAAATATGTATAACATAGAAAAGATAGGCTTTTCATTTATTCTTTTCCATAAAAAGATAAATAGGCGCGCGCACGACCGCTTGTATATATATATATATATATATATATGTATGTCTGTATATATAATTAAAAATTTGTCATAAGGACAACCGCAGGATTTCGCCGGGAGCGGGTGCTACTCTGAACAATTGCACCCGCTTCTAACAGCGGTGATGATAAGGACGATCAGTTTAATAGAATATTCCGGGTACAATCGTTGCAACTCCCTTATAAGGTCTCGGTACCTCTCTTTTTTTTCATTCTCCTTGGCTATGATGTTTTTGTCAGCTGGTGCCGAAAATTCGATAACGAACATGGTTCGCTTCTCGAAGTCAAGAAGAACCATGTCAGGTCTCGAGTGAGCTACAGAAACAATTGTCGAGAATATAAAGTTCCAGTATATGCGGCACTTCCCATTCTCGACAATTGACTCAATTTCCCTAGGAGCATTTACAGGAGCGATATTAAGGTGAATGCGGTAGGAGTGACAGAGATGGTAATAAAGCACTCCTAGTGCCGCATTGTGCCTTTGAATGTAGGTTGTTCCCGCGTGTGTTGGACAGCTAGATAGTATGTGAGCTAAATGCTCGGGGTGTGCATGGCACGCCCTGCA
>NC_046660.1:134249835-134256970 GCF_010883055.1 Belonocnema kinseyi
CAAGACATTGACTGATCCTTCACATTTCTGTGGAAGATACCGTGCATCCTCTTATCGAGGAGCTGTTCACGAAAGTTTTTCGCTTGTGCTTTCTTAATCCGGTCTTTCAGGAGTGAGTACTCGAGATAGATTAGATTTAATGCATTTTCCAACTCTATGTGCTGTACCCAGAATAAGCCTGTTGTGAAGACATTCAAGACTCAATATTCCGCGACCCCCTTGACGGCGTGAGATGTACAGTCGCGAAACGGAAGACTTAAGATGCATGCTTTCGTTCATGTGCATAACCTTTCTTGTCCCGATATCAAGAGATCTGAGCTCGTTTTTCGTCCATGGAACTACTCCAAATGAATAGAGTAGTACCGGGACGGCAAGCATGTTCGTTGCGGATACTTTGTTCCTCGCCGACAGTTCGGAAGACCAAATCTGTCGGATGAGACGTTTGTATCTGCTTCGGAGAGTATCCTTTATAGACGTCACATCCTGAATGCGGCTCTGTGGCACGCCCAGGTATGTATAAGTCTCTTCAGCGCAAAGATGTCGTATGGCGCTTCTACGAATGAGCTCAGGATCTTCAGGGATGCCATTAAGTTTTCCTCGCTTCAAATAAACCTTGGCGCATTTGTCTAACCCAAATTCCATTCCAATTGCCTGAGTATATCGTTCGACAATCCCCAGAGCTTGATGCAGTTGCTCTCTGTTTTTAGCATAGATCTTAAGATCGTCCATGTAAAATACATGAGTGACCTTGTACATTCGATCTGCAGGTTTGCCGCACAAGTACCCGTTGGAATGGCTCAATGCTAGAGATAGTGGCAATAATGTAAGGCAAAAGAGGAGTGGGCTCATGGTGTCGTCCTGAAAGACACCTCTCTAAAACGCGACCTTGTTAGTTGTCACACGATTTTTGTCAGATGAGATAGTAAATCTGGTTTTCCAAAGCGGCATCAATCTCTCTATGCACCCAACTATTTGAGGATGAACCTTTAAGATTTCCAAAAGACAGATGATAAGTCTATGGGATGTAGAATCGAAAGCTTTCCGATAATAAATCCAGGCCATCGATAGGTCACGCTGGTAGAATGCTGCATCTTTGTTGGCACATCTATCGATGAGCAGGTTCTCCCGACATCCGGCTACGCCTTTCTTTGAGCCTCGTTGTTCATACATTTCTTGCTACACAGGTTCAATTGCCTGTGAATTGCTGTGAATATCTTATAAAGCGTGTTCAGACAAGTTATTGGCCTGTAGTTCTTTGGGTCAGCTAAGTTGCCTATTTTCGGCAGGAGTATTGTGCGACCTTCCACCAACCACTCTAGAATTAGCTCTTCCGACTTCAAATATGAGGTGAAAATAGGGGCCAAATGCTGATGGGTTGAAGAAAATTTCTTCCACCAGAAGGTTTTGATACAATCTGGTCCCGGTGCGGAATAGATCTTCATTCCTCTTAATACTTTTTTCACCTCCTCGGTAGTGATGGGTGGGCATTCTTTATCAGGTGTTATGAGGGCAACACATAACTCCTTGAAGCTATTTATATTTTCTGAGTCTTCGTCCAGTCTATGCTGAACTTCGTAGACTTCTCTCCAAAATACTTCGACCTCCTCTGGTTTGGATGGATGTTCAACAGTAACTGGAGGGTCTTGGAAGAGTCGAGATGGGTCAGAGAGAAACTGTTCATTTTCTCTGACCCACCTCTCCCTCCGCTCTAGACTTCTCTTAGCATCAGATAGTATCCGTATTCTCTCAACAATATGCTGCCTGATGGTCAGCAGCTTTGACTTGTTAAGTGTGTGATAACGGGTCCGGAGTTCGCGCGCGAACTTTCGAACCTTGGCGGTAAAATTCCTGCCAGATGTGATGTAGTCAATCACACATTGAATGAGGGACGCGTACTGTCTTGCCCAGCTTATCTTTACGGCAAGTTGATGCATTCGTCTTTTGGTCTTGTGATCAGCCGTTGGTTTTGTTTTACGGTTTGCATCGGCCAAAGCTCTCGCTGCATTATACACACAATAATTGAGAACCCAGAGTTCGGATTCACCGGAAAAATGTCCATGAAGCTCGTCATACATTTCAGCCAGATCTTTAGGCTTGAGAGAAACCTTGGTGTTGATGTTTCTCCGGGCTGTAAAGAATCGCTCTTCATCTATTGGATGCCTGCCCGCGGTTGGTTTTAGTGTCGCCTCTCTTTCTTTGTTGCCGGCTTGTTCTAGCTGTGGTAGAGTAGGCGTTCCGCTTACATAGCCCATTTTACGGAGTAGTTCAGCATGGTTTCGCAGACGTTGCTGCGAAACGTGCGATAGCTCCGGGTGTTTCTCGCACCACAGAGCATGCAGCCGTGCCATGTAACCCCGTTTACGGGCCACACTCGCATCGTAGCAGTCTAGCAAGTCGTGATTCAGTCGCTCCGTCCACCCAAAGGTCACGAGATCCCGCCGATCCATCGCATTGAATCCATTTTCATTGACTCCCCCAACTCTAGATTGGTCGGCATTGTTGGCCGACCCATTGTCTGCAGCCCTGCGCGTTCTGTTGTTTTGAACCGCACTTACTACAACTATGTTTGGTGTTGTCATTGTTGTTCCCACGAGAAGATAGGGAAAGGGGTTCATCCATCCTTGTAGAGCCCCGCATGCAAGGATAAGGTCGCGTACTCTGAGAGGTCGCCCGGTATCCCAGAGTCACCGTTCTAGACACCTCACCCAGGTGCCATTCAGCTTTCGGCACGGTTTTCACACCTCCGCTTGGGGGTTAATTCCTTCGGGACCACCCCTGGACAATTGTCCGCGACTGCCTATTTATTTTTGTAACCATATTCAGCAGAAACCCTTGGTACAGGGACCCTCTATCCGCAACCCGAGGACGCGTTCGGTGGCTTTGTCATAGGCAATTCGGTTTGATTCTAGATACACACACACACATATATATGTAAAAGGTTTATTTAATTTAAAGAAATGGAAACTGTTTGCCTTATTGATTGAAACAAATAATTTGTTTAATACAATTTGTTTGATTTAAATAAAAAATTGACTTTTATTGAACAGTCAATTTGTTCTAAATCTGTTCATTCGAATTCATAAAAATATGTATTTGATTCAATCAAAATGTACAGTAGAAACCAGTACTACAAAGTGCCGCTAGGCGTGCTGAAGAGCTGTCGGCGGTTCCTAAGGGACTAACCTAGAATCTAAATTAATTGATCATTTGATTTAAAATATTTGATGACTTTCGTAATTTCTTAGTTTTTTATTATTCTGAAGGTTCTGATGTACTATAAAACGATTAAATAATTGAGAAATGGGCGCAATATCTCTAGTTTAGGAACTACTTGAAGTTTAGAGTTTTTACCTTTTATATAATTAAAGATTTCGGATGTGTCTATGTCTTTTTCAATACTAGCCTCCTTTCTTTATAATGATGATTTATGAAATCAATCATGTTCTAATCTATTATAATTATCACTGTATACTTAGAAGCAGGAACAAATATATACAGTCAATTCAAATGTCTAACTCTGGTTCATTTCTCATAATTCTACTTTATGATTGTTCAATACAGAAATGAGAATCCCAGAGTTAAAAATTAATCAGGATTAAGCATTTGGCTTGAACAAGTGTTTGTGCTTTTACATATACAATGATATTTATGATTATCAATAAGCATATTATCGAGCTTATACATTATTTTGATAAAGAATGCTCAATTTTGAGTTTAAGTGTAAAAAGCGGTTTACTTCTCTTGAACAAAATCTTTAATTAATTTAAAAGTATATATATTTAATTTAAACAAGAACTTTACTTATTTTAAACAATAGATTTATTAAAAACTAACCAAAAATTTATTTGAACCAAACAAATATGGACAAACAAAAAATTGCTTGGACTCAACAAAACATTTGTTTGACTCCATATTAAAGAAATAATTTGTTTGATTCTAACAAAAATTTTTCCCAGTGTGCTCAGTAGACCGTATGTGTAAAATTTAAATCATAAAGAAAACATTGGAAATGAGCACATTCAGTTTATGAAAAAACGACAAAGTTGCAATAAAACTACGTCTGTTTTAATACCAGTGCAAGTGAGGAATTATAATAATATACATTTATGGGAATGGTATAAAATTTCAGGGATAAACACGAGTGCGAAACATGAGATAAGTGATGAGAATGTGTTCTTCAAAGCCGAAGGAGCTTTAACGAAAAAGAATTCACAATCATCAAATTACTGTTGTCGATACTTTCACCTTGAGTTTTAAAAAGTCTATGCAGAAAGAACGAGCGCGTAGCGCGAGGTAAATGCATTATCGAGCGAGAAGCGCGAGATAAATATAGCATCGAGTGCGAAGCGCGAGAACCAACAGTCGTGCGCCCTGGGCGCTCTCAAACGATTTGTAACGATTGAGACTAACAACAATCGGATCTTCTAGTTGACACCTCAAAACAACCCTGAATTTTATTCGATGTTTGAAAACCAGAAACAGTTAAAAATCCGAACAGGATTTCAAAGACCCTCGTGTGTAAACGGAAAGTAGGAGAAACAAATGTGTAAACGGAGGATTAATGTTACTACTATCAACACAGGTGCTTAGGTATTCATTTTCATGTTCTACACATTAAATTAATGTTGGTCAAAGTAAAAAAGGCCGAGTGGAGAGCTTAATATACAATGATTATGTCAAACTTTTCGCCTGGGGTGATCGCTAGAGAGATTAATCAGCGATTTGGGTTGCAGCAGTATTTCAGAATGAACATGCTTGTTTAAATAAACAATACGTGGATTCTAGTTCGTTCTAAAGAATCTATAATCTCATTCCCAATACTCCGCTTCTCATGGATTAATTCCTGCCATCAATAGTTAATCGTAGATCTTTGAAGTAGATGATTCTGATATAAAAATATCAAAATTCAAAATGGCGAAAATTTCATGTAAAATTCGCAAACTTTTTTTACAATTGACACGAAACTCACTTCATGGGAGTTTTTGGGGTCGCTGATTACGATTCTGGAGTCAGAATTGGTGTAAGAATTGATGTCTATTGTAGAGTGCTATCCTCTACACACCTAATTACCGGGATTTAACTTTGCATTTAAAATCAAACTCCAGGTAGCTACTATGAATTAAATTCTTGTTGTTTTTACAATTTCGATTCGTTATTTCGAGTTTCTAAATTTTGTCTGTGGATTTAAAAAAAGCGCCTTGAACAAGAGCCAAAACAAATTTCTAGTCAAATTAGTTTTTACAATTTTCATCTGCCATATTGGATACGCTGTTTGAAATTTTCACTTATATTAATTTAAATCTCAGATTTCGATTGTACATGCACGAATTTATAGAAATTCACGTGACAAACATTAAATCTAACATCCAAGAGTCCGCGATAATGAATAAACAAACATTTTTGCCGACATTACCAACTTCAACGTACATTTACGAAGTAATCCATTTTTTTTACTCTTTCTCTATAGTTTTCCTGCATTTATAAAGATTCTTCTTGAATTGAAATAAGAAGTATCCCTCCAGGTAATTCTCACCTGAAGCTGTACGATTTTGAGACACAGTTTCATACAAACGTCCACTGTGTGTTGCCGCTATTTCAGAAATCCACATTAGCCTGTGTGGCATAGTACCCAGTGTGCCGTATGATCCCATATGTCATATTTTGATATGTTATTTATAGATTAATCTTCATTGGATATAATATTTCAAAAAGTAAGGTATAAAAGTATCTTCAAGAATAGGGTGTATTAAAAGTAATAAACAATTGATTAAGAAATATATATATATAACTCTTGTGTTTTTCCTAACTGTCCATTCAAACTCTGATTGCTCGCCTAAAATTATGAAATGCCTAATCTGAATAACCATATATATTTTTTGCTGTTTCAGAAATGTATAATATTATTACCGAATATTGTACGAAATATACTATTATTGCCAAAAGCATGAACCCTATCCTGCGCATCACTAGATGCCACAGATACCCTTGTGTCACATTATTCCACGTGTAAAATTAGTCCGTGTGTCACATTACCCTGCACTTCATATTGCAAACCCAACTCTCGATAATTCGGCCGTGTGTTGATAAAAATTCTTGAAATTTGTATAGTGTATTCTCAATATATAAGCGATGACTATAAACGACGCACTTTGTTTAAAACGCGAATATTTTTGTTTTTATTTAATAGCAAATTGATTCCGAACGAAAACAACGTTTTGCCAACTTCGACCAGTAGGACAGTCATCGAAAAAATATTATTTCAAATAACTTTCCGAAAAAAGTTGTTCTCTAGACTTTGAGAAAGTTCTTTTGAAAATTTAAAGAGAATTGGTCAAAAATTGCAGAAATTGTAGCGAGATGAAGTCAAAACACGCTGCCGCTGGAGCATTTTATTGCTCTTTGCCGCTGCTGGCTAGTTGCTTAGGAACAAATGCCGATAAGCGGAGCACAGCAGAGACAGCGTGTGTTGACTTCAACTCGCTGCCATTTCCACAATTTTCGACCGACTTTCTTCAAATTTTCAGAAAAACTTTTTCAAAATCTAGTGAACAACTTTCTTGCGACAAGTTACTTCAATAACATTTTTTCGATGACCGCCCCACTGGTCGAAGTTGGCAAAACGTGGTTTTCGTTTGGAATCAATTTGCTATTGAATAAAAACAAACATATTCGCGTTTTAAACAAAGTGCGTTGTTTATAGTCATCGCTTATATATTAAGAATACACTATACAAATTTCAAGCATTTTTATCAACAGTGCGCGAGTAAAGTCGAGTATACCAGGTGTATACATATGAAACCAGTATTACCATCTAGCGGCCAGTAGGCACACTTGTAGGTACTGTCGGAACTTACCATTTGTGCTAATTGGCGTATTGTCATCTGTCCACAATATCCAATACCAAACATTTCAAGTTTCATATGACATCGTGATTTTTTTCGCTCTTGAAAATGTCGAAATACGTTCCTTCAAACAACGATTTGCGGGGAGCATTAATTTTCTGTTTCCATTTGGGTAAATCGGTGATAGAATGTCATCGAATGCTTGTCGAAGCTTACGGAGAGCATGCTCTTGGTCGCACGCAGTGTAATGAGTGGTTTAACAAGTTCAAAAGTGGCAATTTTGATGTGAGAAA
>NC_046660.1:134257070-134273962 GCF_010883055.1 Belonocnema kinseyi
GAACATAGCCCAAAAAACTTAAAAAAAAAGATCAAAGAATGGATTGTGTCAAATACACAAACCCTTTTAAATATTGAAGTTTTAAAAAAAACTGAAATATTAATAAAGTCTTAGTTCAGAGTAATAATATTGTAAACACGCATATTGTAAGATTAAAGTATTGATATTTAGTATGTAATTTTTAGTATTTAAATTTTTAGTAATTAAGAATATCAGGCTTGCGTATAGGTACCTGCGTGTACCTCTGCAAGTGATTGCAGATTACGTATGTAATTTTGTAATTGAATTTCTGATAATAAATTTGAATTTGAATTTGAATTTTAGTGAATTTAATTTAATTATTTAATTAATTATTCTACACCACAGACGTCGAATTTAGTAACCATTTGTTTTCATGAAAAATTTGAAAACTTTTTTCTACGTCCTAATTCGTGAAGATTTATTATTTTTTTTTTTTTAGATATCGAGATAGTAATTTCTCCATTTTTCGGGTTTGAGGGCCTCCGCTCTCTGTACATGAAATTGACATTTCATCCTTAATCTAAGTTATCAGCTGCTTATCTTCTAATGTCTCGCCTTAATTAAAAATAAAATAAAGTAATAATAGTAAAAAATGATACTAATAATTCTAGTAATGAGCGATACTGCAGGGCTTTCGTTACCTCTTACCATAAAAACCAAACAGTTTCCACGATTTTGAATTTAACTTTTGCTTTTGAATTTCTTTTTAATGATCAACCGTTTGGCCCTGCCCTATTCCCTTGCTTTCTCTTCCTTCTTCCAATTTTTCATCCACATTACTCCCTGTCTATTACCATCCAAAATCCATCCTACGGACTCATTCACACTGAACTGCCCACCTTCCTCTTTTGCGCACCTTTCTAAAACATGTGCCCATATCTCCAATTCGTATCCACATATTCTACATAGATTCTCATCTTCTCCCATCCAATATCTACAAGCTCTCACTCCTTCCCCACTTTAAACCATATCACCCTACTCTATTTGTCTTCCTTTTTTATTTTTTGCAGACATTCTGGATCCGTCAACCCTTTGACCATAATATACCATCTATTGTACCTCGAATTTATAATCTTTGTCCATCTCCCTTCTCCTTGTTTAACTAATAGCTCTAACATAACCCCTTCTTGTATCTTACAAAACCTTTTTATTTTTCTCCTTTCTGCCTCCTATTTTGAATTTCCCATATTTCCTTTGCCTCGTTGTTCTGAATTTCGCCCAAACATGCTTGAGTTATTCGGCTTTCCTCTCCCCTTTTTAGCTTCTGTTCAAATCTCTAGGCTCACTTAATTTCTCTAGTAACCATTTTTTCCCTACCTAACTCTTCTCTTAACATGTATCCTGGGCAACTCCAGCCAACCCCCATTACTCACCTCAGAAATCGTTCATGTCCTCATTCTCCAATCTTCCTTGAACCTTCTCTTTCCTATGCCCCATACTTGGCCATTACTTTACTCGCACATTCAATTCTTTTCCTTGCCTGCAGCTCGTTTCCTCCCTCATGCCTTAAACAAAAAACCTAAGTTACAGAACTCCTCTACCCGTTCCACTGTTTGTCCGTTCATCTTTCAAACATAATCTATTATAGTGTTTCTACTTCTGAAACACATCACCTTGGTCTTCTATACGTTCACCGTCAGATCCTTTGCTCCAACATACTTTTCAAAAATTCTCATCATTAGGTTCATCCCCTTCTTGTCATCTGCTAACAAAACTACGTCGTCGGCATAAGCTAGAAAGTATATTTTGCTGTTACCCAATATCGTCACCCCTTTTCCTTTCTTCTTTAGCTTTTCCTCTAGATCTGCCAACCGCATATTAAACCATAGCGAACTCAAAGGGCACCCTAGCCTTAGACCTCTTTCTATCCAGAATACCTCTCCTTTATCCTTTCCTATCTTCACCCTTATCCTGGTTTCAGTACAAATTTCCTTAATCCTTTCCACTAGCCTTCCTGCTCTTCCCCTCTCTTTCATTGCCTGCTATAACATTTTTTTTGTTTACTGAATCAAAGGCTGCTATAAAGTCCACAAATAACGCGATTAATTTCCATGTCTTTCTTCTTTAAATTCTGTTGTCTAAGTAGTTCGGTACGTAAATGTTGTCTATGGTCCCCACCCCTGTTCTAAACCCCGTATGATTGTGTGAAATACTTTCTCTTTCCTCTATCTGACTCTAAACTTTTCCTTAAAATTTCTGCTTATATTTTGTAGCCAACTGGCATGAAAGTGATCTCTCTGTACTCCTCTACCTTCTTTCAGCAGACATCAAATTTCGTAACCATTTTCTTCAGGAAAAATTTGCAAAAAATAAGCAAGTAACTACATTACCGCTGCTTCTTTTTACAAACTATTTTCTACGCCCGCCCTTATTCGCAAAGATTCATTATTCTTAAATATCACGATAGTTGCCTCGGAGAGATTCAGTATAAAAAATTAATTTAATTATTACTACTATTATTATTAGTAATTAATTTATTTAATTTAATTAATTAACTAATTAATTAATGATTCTATACAGCTACGTGGTACATGAAGACGTAGTTGCCCGATGCCGATTATGTGGAGATACCAAATGGCTCAGAGAGAATGTACGTACAGGCATAATGATGTAGCGGGTACTGTGCATCAACACCTTGTCCTAAACCTAGGAATCTAAAAAGAATTGATGCCTTTCTATAGCTACATGCCGATGCTCGTTTCAGAAAGCGAAGATTGCATCTTATATTGGGATGTTACTATCCAAACGGACCATCATCGACATTGCTTGTCCGCTTAACCGAAATTTGCAGTCAACCTATACAATCAAGATCCACAAGTATAACATTCTACTCTCATCAGTCACTTGACTTAGTCCGTGGCTATGATGTATAACCGGATTTACCCGAGTAAAAGTTTAATTCAATTAATTTTTTACATTAAATCTCTCCGAGAGCACTATATCGATAGCTAAGAATAATAAATCTTTACAAATAAGGGCGTAGGAAATACTTGGTAAAAAGTAAGCGCCGGCATTGTAGTTATGTGCTTATTTTTTGAAATTTTTTCCTGCAAAAATTTGTTACTAAATTCGACGTCTGCTGTGTACAATAATTTCTATTTTATATCACGATATTGACAGGACGATGGTTTTTAAATGTCTGCAAAAATCTGCAGATGTTGTTATTTTCAATAAGAACTTTATGCGATTAATATTAGTGTTCTATAAATCAATAATAGGTTGTAAAATACTTACCATATTTATAAGATTCTACGTAATGCGCCGTTTCCATGTGTGTTTTGCACGTTACAACACAACAAGATATGTGAATAAATCAATAAATAATATATTTTGTAAATAAAAAAATTATTATCAATTATTATCAGCAAGTTCACGGCGGCATCCGTTTTCTACTTTCCACAGTTTTCCTATTCCGAAGCTAAGTAAGACATGTCAATAAACAATTACAAAATTAAGAACACAGATCGAATTTTTATTCTAATTTAAAATTGCTGCCAAGCGAGGTGCAAATTTATCGACAGTACGCATGCTTAGTAGTACGATCAATTAACGCTGAGGGATCAGCGCCAAACAGCTGCCAGTCGCTTTGGTTTCCATTCATGTAGTTTGGTTAACCACTTTACTCTCATTTTTTAGCTGTTACTGGACCTATTTTGAAAAAGTAGATAGCAAGCGCAGATGGAAAAACCGTGAAACCCCTTTCGGTGACGAGTAAATGTTCAGACTGTAATTTTAAAACCTCAAAATCGAATTATCATTGACAGCTGGTAAGTTTTGAATGTCTCATAGATTTCGCCATTTTTGCGCCCTGTTCTAACAGCCTTAAGATCTTACAGAATGTAGAAAAATTATTTCTGCTGTCTAACGGTCACGGCAAAATAAAAACAAATTAGAGCTATCAATTCAACTCCATTTATTTTTAGAACAAAAATTAAAACTTCGACGACATTTCGGCATCACTGCGTGCCTTTTTCAGAGCACTCGTATCTTAGTTTAAAACGATTTGTAAGCGAAACAACAATAATTCCAATTTTGGAGTCAATACTTGTCAATTTTTTTGGTGTCATAATTAAAAATAGTTTATACGTTATGAATGTTTAAAAAAAGTCAGACACCAAACAATTATTCAGGACGAGTAAACAGAGAAATACCCATAAAATTGAAAATTCACCTAACCAGTTTACGAACTAGAATAGACAATATACGCGAAATTACCCAACCCTGCGTCTGTTCTTCGAATTACACCAGATGTTAGAGTTCCTCTAGGGAGAGTTGTGTCACGTTACCCCCTCTACTAGCCGCCGCAAAACTGAAATCGAAAATACATAACGAACCGCGAAAGATTTGAAGTGTTCTTAAAAAGAAGTTATAGATCATTATATATTTTCGTGCAGTAATTGTTTTGAAAATAGGCTGTTTTAATGAAGAATATAAAGACAACTTGCTCTTCCGCGTCAACAAAGCTACGTTTGATACTTTCCAAAAAATGGAACAAATATTCAGATCATTGCACCCGGTTGCACAAAATTGCTCTTTCGTCTCAGAATTTGTAATCAAACTAAATTAAAGAAGAAAGATAATGAAAATAAATATGCTAGCAAAAGCATGGCTATGCTTATAACTTACCAAAAAGAATTTAGGTGCTTTCAGTTCTATACTTTTAAAAAACGAACTATCTTCTTTTTTTAACTGCAATTTGTCTTCCATGATTACTTTTATATTTTAATGCATAAATTTGAAATTTAATTTTAAATAAACGATCGCCTGCAGCATGAATTCTCTGTGATATTTATTGTGTTATTTAAAAAAATTTAATCGAAATATAATTCCAAAAAAATCAGCAGTAAAAACTTTTCTACTTTATTCATGTAACTTACATTGGTAAAAATATCATAAGATTAAAATGCTGGCATTTGAATATTAATGATTTGAAATGAAAAATTAGTCAAAGAAAAATCAGAGAATTTTTAAAAGGTCACGCGTCTAAATTTTCCGGGAGGTGGGGTCTTCTTATTCTACTTCGTGGTATTTATTAAGTAATGTTAAACAATTGAATTTTGAGGTTGGATTTGAACTCGCCGCCTATTCTTTAGAATTGAGATCATAATCGAGATAAGTGGAATCTATCAGGTATTTCCACTTCCACTACACGTTCCAAAAATATTGATCGCGTCAAATGCTGAGGGGAAAACAAACTAGCCCTATCCACGGTCGTCCGACTCTAAAAACGATGGCCGGACCTTATTGCTAAGAGTTTCTGTGTGCGAAATTTTGCCGTATGGCGACGATTCTCACACCTAGCCCTACTTCAACATGAAATCCAATGGGGAAAGTATAAAAAACATAAAAATGTAAACATTTAATAAGTTTAAAGATGATTCAATTCCAAAATTCATTATTTTTGTTAGTACAAATATTTCTAGAGTGTTAGTTACATGTATAAAAGAAATGGATAGAGTGAATTAAACTGCGAAATAATTATTTCTTAATTTAGGTAATTTTCATAAATAAGTGCAATTGATTTAATTTAATCGACTAATAAATACCCTAAATTGTTTTAAATACATCGAATTTTGTTTCTAAATTAGTCTTATTTATAATTTGTTGAAGAAGGGAAATACATAAATATATAAAATGTGAAAAATATATATGTTTGTGTTTCTAAATGACATAATTATATACATTAGAGTGTTAAAACAATGCATTGCCCTACCGATAGAAATCTCAGAGGATATGCTAAAGATGCTCAAGGTTCTGAGAAGCCCTGAGAAATTCTCCGCAGGCACTCAGGTAGATATACTTAAAGGTCCAGGTAGCTCGTATAAATGTTTTTTTTTCCAACTTTTTTTTTAATGTTTAAAATTAGAATTAATACAACGTTTCTCGTAAATGGAATGAGATACGCCAAAAAAGACAACATTTTTTATTCATCTAGAAGATTTGTACATTAGTATATAAGTTGCGATAATAAATAAATACTATGAGAAAATTCATCAATTAAGAAAAAAAGAGTTAATAATAATTTGAAGAGAAATTTAAAAAGGAAGAAGCAGGCTAGCGACGACCAACTACTGTAAATAACTCTGCCCGCCCGGTACGTGATGAATATAAAAGGAACATTATATTACCGTCGCATCACTCTTAAAAGGCTCACTGAAAGGACCTTGAAAAGGACTCAAATCTCTCTGACTATCTCTGAGACTAAATCATTCAAATCGAACGCCTGAGAATACTCTGAGATTTATATCGGTAGGGTGCACAATTTTTTTCATTCGAGAGGGCAAGACAACCCCCCCCCCCCCCCCCCCCCCCCCCCCCCAGTTTCCATTTCCTGAGAAAGAAAATCCGTAATTTTTCGCTTTTCAACATTCGAATATTAACACGTGCCATTGGGCACTTCAAAATCCTGTTTAATTGTTTAAACAAATATAAAATTATGTAAACAATTATTTACTCCCGAAAAATGTGAAAAATAATCGTATGTTCAGATTGAAATGCAATATATTGTCATTGTTTTGAAAAGTAAATTTTTATAAAAATATTATGTAATTTTTTAAACAATTAATTATTTTTTATTTACAGAATTTCTAAAAATTGAGCCAGAAATGTCCACTTTTTCAAATTGGTATCCTGTGATACTTTTTGTAGAATAATTATATAATTTTGAGACATTTCTTCAAATGTTTAACAAATTTATATTTATTTTTTATAAGATTTTATTAAGCAATTGAAAGGTGGTTAAGGTAGTGTTTCTATACGCTATACACTCAGAAACGTAAATATATGGTTTCTATTTTATTTCATTTTTTTAGTTAGCGAGAAAGAACTGCTTGAGCAATTAAAAATTGTTTAAAGGAATAGAAATTTATTAAACATAAGAAAAAATGTATCAGAATTATGTAATTATTTAACAAAATGTGATATAGCATATTAATTTGAAAAGATAGATAATATCTCTGGCTCCATTTTCAGAAATGATGAAGATAGACAATAAATAATTGTTTAAATAATTACATAATATTTTTAGGAAAATGTGATACTCAATGATAAGTAAAAATGTATTTTTTTAATTATTGGGTCATATTTGTGTGGCTGTGGGGAGAGTGATGGTGGGTTGGAAATGAAAGTTATTATAATGTTTTTATTTCGTAGACACTCCTCTTCAATCCCTAGCAAACTTGGCTAGTATATATAGACGAGTATATATATAGACCTTCCGGCTATCCTTTAGGAAAAAGTGTAAGCATAGAATAATCATTATATGCCTACAATTATTTTCCTATAATGAAATTACTATAATTTTGCACGACTTTATGACTACTAAAAAGAATAATTATTCGATTAATTATAGGAAAAAATATACTAAAATAATTATATAAATTAATAATATTGACATATTAAAATAATTATTGCAAAAAGTAGAAGATACCCATAGCTTTTAAGTTTCATTATACCTCCATTCGTAAACAAAGCTTCTTTAAATCTGTTAATTTTTATGTACTATTGTGAGAGTAGTTCAAAATAAATGATTCATTTATATTTCCTTCTACTGTTTGCAATAATTATTTTAATATTATCAATTTCTATAATTAATTTCCTACAATTTTTTTTATAATAATTATTCCAATCATTATTCCTGTAATCGTGAAAAAATCATAGAAAATTCATTATAGGTCTATAATGATTTCCACGACAATAAAAGATCAGAAGACCAGATGTACAATTTGTATTTATCTTTCTTTTTTAATTGCTTCCCTATATTTTTAACCAAAAAACCTCCCGAACGAAAGAGAATTTAAGAATTTAAGTGAACAGATATAATCACCAGATGAGGAACAGCCATAGCCGGGGAAAGACAGCTATTTTTAGGTTAAAATTCGGAAATTGCAATTAAGGCAATTGAAATTTGTATCTTTACATTCATTTTTTAAAATTTATTTGAATAAAGTATTATAAATATATTGATTATAAATTATACATACTGATGCTATATCACATTTCTAGTAGGATCTTTCACTTCCCTTTTTCAGACAATATCACCGGGAAGAAAATTTTTGTCATGAACAAACTGGCCAGCTATTACTACAAAAATCTTCCCTATTTATTGTTTTCTGATATATATCAACTAAATTGTTAAGCACTTTGGAAAAATAAATTTTCTCACAGTCATCACGAGACGAATGGTAGCCGGATTGACAGTTTGGAACAATGCACTTCACTATATTTTTCTTTTTCTTCACCCGCTCAATTTTAATACTTCTTTTTACTCGAATCAACCGCTTTGAATTTTTGTAATCTTGTAAACATTTTAGGCTTACATTTTATAAAATATTATATAAATATTATTGTTTTTAAGAAAATTTCCCATTTAGGGGCATGTTAAAGTAGGGACACGTGCGAGAAGCGCCGCCATGCGACGATATTTCGCACATAGAAACTCACAGCGATGAGGTCCGAAACTTTTATAGATGAAATACGGAGAGTCGGATAGGGCTGAAACAAACGCACGTTTCTATGTATTTCTCATGGAGAAAATATATAAGGAGACCAATCTGTAATGCATGGACTTCACCAAAAACGGTCACTTTTCTGTTGCCAGAAGTACGCACATACACATGTTTAAAATCACACGTATAGTTCAAAACTTTCTGAACGTGGCGTGCCAAACGCACTTAAAAAAATATATGGCCGCCTCCATTGATTTGTTTTGACAGGTCGCTTAAACAAATAAATAATTGATAATCAGACAGGATTTTTGAAATGTTTGTGGAATAAAAAATTATTCGCCACGGAAGAGGTAGGTAGTATGTTTATGAAAATATCAAATTACTTTTACCAACACTATGCGTGCGACAAGTATTCGACGCGTTCGTAACAAAAACAATAAACATACAACTTATACCACACTGAAAGTCTTGTACACTACACTTGAAACCACACTTGTTGGAAACTTTCGCTTTTATACAGCGATTTTTAATTTTAACATTCTTTCCTTTATTCACAAACTATTAATTGTTCAATCATTATTTATTTACATTTGACTCGCCTTCACATCGGCAGCCATATTTTTTTAAGTGCGGTTCGCACGACATGTTTGGGAAGTTTTGAACTATACGTAAGTGTGATTTTGCACTTGTGTCTCTGTGTGTGTGTGTGTGTGTGTACTTCTAGCAACAGAAAAGTGTTCATTTTTAGTTCCACTAGTTTGGTCTCCTTATGTCTATTCCCCATAGAATTTCTTATGGAAGAAGTCAGTTTCAGTGTCTTCAATTGCGTTTAGAATTTATTTGTGTGGTAGTTTTAGTTGTCCTTTCCGTTTTTTGAAATATTATATCTGGCTGTGTATTTTGTAGTGATTAACGTTAATGCTTTATTGTCGTTAAGACAAGATAAGTGTCCGAATTTGAGGTTATGCTTAACCATATAATAAAGTGAGCCGGCGAAATAATAATTTGTGCATAAAAGATTGGAATAAATGTATTAATCAGTATTAAATAAGAATATAAGTGTTAAATATTATGATAATAATTAATAACACAGCCACACAAAAAAGGATGTCCAGGATGTCGTTTTTGATGTTTGTTAAAAAATTTTGTTATAAAATTTTCGGTTAGGATTCATGTTTCGTCAAAATTTTGAAGAATGCTCAATTGTATATCAGTAAAATCATTTTAAAAATTAATTAGCAGAAATTTGCGTTCTGCTCCATTTTAACGTTTGGTACTGAGATCGAGAAAATAGAGAGAGATTTTGTGCAAAGGATAAGATATTAGTAGTGTAACTATAATTTCGAAGCATAAGGTTCAGTAAGAAAAAATATGGATGTTGATTATAATTGATAATTTCATCTAATTGATTATTTAACGAGTAAGAATAGGAGTATGAAAAAATTGTAAATCAAATTAAAGAATCTAAGATTATGTTATATACAGAACTATAATGTTTGAGAACAGTTACTATATTCATGCATTTATCGCCTCCATTTGCTATCACTTTATAGTTTTTTGAACTCTGTTTAAAATTGTCATGGTGTTCGTTAATCCTAGTGTACAGTAATCTTGCAGCTTGACCTATATAACACTTTCCACATTCTAAACATTCAATTTTATAAACTACGTTTGTCAAATTAAAATTGTCCAAAACGTCTTTACCTAATTTTATGAAACTGTTAAATTCGGAATCAACTCTAAAAAAATTTTAATATCAAAATTTTTCAGAATTCCTTTTTTTTCAAACGATAAACTACCATGGAAAGGAATAGACACGAAAAATTTTGACTCAAAATAATTTAATGTTCCTAAATTTAAGTCTTTTGAAATATTTTGATATTAAAACAGTTTTTAGAGTTGATTCCAAATTTAACAGTTTCATAAAATTAGGTAAAGATGTTTCGGAGAATTTTAGTTTGACAAACGTAGTTTATACAATTGAATCTTTAGAATGTAAAAAGTGTTATATAGGTTAAACTAAAAGATTACTGTACACCAGGATTAAAGAATACCATACAAATTTTAGACCGAGTCCAAAAAACCATAAAGTGATAGCAAAACACCAAGTTCAGACTGGTCATGCCTAATAGGTTTAAAATATTGGTAGCTTAAATGTTCTTTATTAAGAATGGAGGTGATAAATGCCTGAATGTAGTAACTGATCTCAAACCTTATAGTTCTTTATACAACACAATCTTAGATTCTTTAAGGGAATGTGATACTTACAGTTTCCCCGTCTTTTTTTTCCACAAAAATGAAAATTTTTAAAAACTGAATTCGGAGATGTTATAAAATATCATAACGGTCGCCCCGGACTCTTTTTTGAGGTATAATAACTAAAAAATGTATTGTGATAAATAAAAATTTTAAGCATATGCATTATTTTGAGGTTACGTCGTTTTTTATCTCTGCCTTTCCGATAATCTGGAAATTATTTATAAAATAACTTTTTTGATTGGCTGTAAACAAGGTTAGTACTTAGTTCCGGGAGATTAGTCACTATGTTTATTTGTAAGTTCAAAGTTTTCGGCGAAAAACATTGTGCAGTTTGGAAGTAACGCTCGGGTGAATTGTAACACACATAACCTCGAAATATACACGCACGTTGTAAGCAATATCAAAAATGTTTTGATAAAAAACACTGCTAAATTAAAACTTTTTTGAATTAACCTGCAAAAACAGTGTGTGGGGACGTCCGTTAGCATTTTCGCTATCTCTTTCCAAATTTTTAGGAGAAAATATTTATTATTCTAGAAAAAAGCCAGGGGAACCTAAAACTAGTAAAATCGACAATTTTCTAAGTATCATATGCCCTTAATTTGATTTCCAATTTTTTCATACTCCTTTCTTACTAGTTAAATAATCAATCAGATGAAATTATCAAATAAGATTCAACTTCCATATTTTTTCTTATTGAACCTTATACTTCGAAATTATAGTTACACTACTGATATCTTATTCTTTGTACACCATCTATCTCTACTTTCTTGTTATCAATACCAAACGATAAAATGGAGCAGAACGCATATTTCTGCTCCTTAATTTTCAAAATGATTTTACTGATATACAATTGAGCATTCTTCACAATTTTGACGAAACATGAATCCGAACCGAAAATTTTATAACAAAATTTTTTAACAAACATAAAAAATGACATTCAGGTAACATAACAATTGAATTATATTTTCTAACCTTATTTGTAACAAAATGTCAAACTTTCCTTTTTGTTCTTTTTTTGGTTCACATGTCGTTTAATTTTAATAACTATTTCATTAAATTTCACAATATTTTTATTTAAAAAAAATGTTTTTATTTTTTTAAACGGCTAATTAATTGAGAATTAGAACCTGACAGAATGGTTTTTTTAATTGTACAACTTAAATCTATCTTAAATAATTTTTATTCCTGATGAGGAGAGTGTTATACTTTCAGAAAAAGGAAATAGAGACATTCCAACAAGATTTCTACCATATTTCCTGTAATATTGAGGATATTGCAGAAAATATGGTAGAAATATTGAGGGAATATGCGGTGTTACTAGGGAACGCCTGTTGTCTGATACACTTCAAACGCATAAGCTGTAAGTAGCAGTCAACAGGCGTTATAGATTCCCAAGTGCGAAGTCACATACGGCCCAACATTGGCCCATAGTCAGCAAAAATATTGCCGAAGCTCGGCAGCCATTATCGCGCCAATGAAGGAATGATAACTATGGCCTGCACTTGGCAGCTAAGGTTTGGCTGCCATTGTCGGCCCAACACTGGGTACCGGTAATGGACCAAACCTGGCTGCCATCGTCGCGCCATTACCGAATTGATAACTATGGCCTTGACTTGACAGCCAGGGCTTGGCTGCCATTGTCGGCCCAATACTGGTTACGGTCTAAGGATGTGACAAAAAATATATTTAAAAAATAAATATCAATTGATTGCGAGAACTTTGATTATAAATATTAAGGGTCTTGTTTAGATTGAATACATATATTAAATTTTGAACATTATATTACAAATAAAATTTCTAACGCTACGAGGTATCGAACCTACATCTATATACCTAAATCTATCGCCTAGCAGTCGGGCGTGCTAACCACTCCGCTAAAGAGACAAGTTGAAACTGTGTGAAAAAGTCATCCTTATAAGCTGCAGTTCAGAAAAGTTAAAGAACCAAATTTTAAGCTCTCTTTTTCTAATTATTTATTATTATGCGACGTTGTATAAATGTGAAATACACGAAATGTTAACAGAAATAGCGATGGCAAATATAAATAGCCAATATAGGCTGCCATCACCGGCTCAACATTGGGCCGATTTAAATAAAACATGGTTTGCTGTGGTAAAAGTGCCACTTGGCCCAGTAATGTGGCGTCACTGGGCCAGACTTTGGCTGATCCTCGTGAAACATGGTTCCCTGTACTAAAAGTGAGACTTGGCGCAATAAAGTGCCGATACTGAGCCAAGCATCGGTGGAGGATCGGCAAATATAAATAGCCAATATAGGCTGCCAGCACTGGCTCAACACTGGGCCGATTAAAATGCCGATATTGGCCCAATAACTTTAGCCGACCTTAGGCTGCCAAAATTGAACCAACACTAGGCCGTGTATTCAGCCCTGGCAATTCGCACTTGGGTTTTTTATATTTTTTAAACTTTTTACCGCTGCAAAAAAAGCATTACGATTACTCCGTGAGTTTCCAATAGAAAATTTAACGTAAAATCCGAATTATTTTACGGGTACTTTGTAAAGGGTCCATTCGGTTCCTTCGGTCTGTCAGGGAATCCAACTAAAAAATGCTCGAATCTGTCAGAAACATTTCATTTCAAGTAAATTCATGCTTCTTAATAGTCATATATATATAATTTTCATTCGGTTTCCAAATCTCCCGCGCTCGAGATCTTGCACCGCTTGATCAAAGGCTTCGAGACTCAGAAGCCGTGCACAAAATATACGTTGAGGTCGATTTTGAAAATGTTCTTCGTTCGTTTGGGATCGCTGCTGCATTGCGGCCATTGGAACGACCTCCTGAAAAGTTGGATAGTAGCGAAAAGAAAAATACTTCACACAAAATAATTACAATAACGAAATTAACTAGTTTATTTAAAATTGTTCAAATATGAATTTAAATTGTAGAGTCACGCAACAACCAATAGTTATCAATTCTGAACACAGTAAAATCACGAACGCGACCGATCCGCGAGATTTTATCTTTAAAATCTTCTAAGTCCCTTTTACTTGGAATTTCTAAGAGAAGAGAAGTTAACAACTCAGAAGTCGTCGAAAATCTAACTTGGCCGTGCTCTTGGCCGCTGCCGTTCCGCGGTTTCGCTGGGCCACAGCGAGTTGAGGGCGGTGATTCATCCACGCTTAACCAATCGCAGTCGCTGGAACTATCCCCTACAGGATTTTCTCTTTCTATAGCTAAGGGCCCACGGATCACGCCCTATAGTTCGCTGGAGTGGGAAGGTCGTTCGGTGACAGTTTTCCGAAGTACACGAGAAACTCGAAATAAGAAACCGTTTTTTTCTTACATAGCCGGAAGGGTCAAACTGCGTAGCCAAGGCCCCTGGGTCATTTAATTCCAACCACGTGTGGCGGTACGTTAAGTGGTTGTCGTGAGCATTGTCTGAGATTTTGAGAAAAGCAATAAAAATAAAGAAATGAGCTCTGAAAAGAACCAGGGACCAATTTTAAGTCAAAGCATAGATTTCTTCTCATTTTATTTCATGGGAAAGTTAAAAGTTTGAAAACTGATGGTGGTCTGTTTCGAATTTCTCTAGTTTACAATTTGCAGGTGTTGATTTATCGTTGGACGTGACTTGCTCGGACTTCGTAAATTTTTACGGTTCGCTTTAACGTGGGAAAGGGATCTAGTGATTTTCTCAGGAGCTATATTTCTTCCTTCGTTTCTAAATTTAAACTTTAATATTATAAATACATATATATCGCCAAAATCTTACGTGTATTCGAAATTCCTATAAATTTAAATTAATCGCGCTGTTTGGTAAGGTAGTTATTTTATATATCTACGAGCGCTGCCTTTATAAAATCAAACGTGAGTCGCAACACGTTACACCACGGCCCTTATAAAAAGATAAAAAAACATGAAATTACTTTTTCGCAATAATGATCAGAATGCAATTTTTTAAAAATTAAAGGCGCTGCAAGAGAGGTAGATGTTTAAAAAAAAATGTTTCTGATTTTTTAAAGTTGAGCGACAATACTATTACTTATTTAAATTTTTCAGATTGGTAAAAATCGAAAAATTATTTAAAGTTATCTAATTATTCAATAAAATCAAATGTTACATTTACGTGAGTTTGTTTATAATTGTAAGTATATGGGGATGTAGTATAGTTTATTTAGGTACGTTCTAGAAGTAAAATAATAATAAAATAACTTTTCATGCCTATTTACAATTTAAATTCTATATTTACAAAAAAAAAGATTTCTATGCGTCTTAGCAAAAAAACCGAGATAGTTGATGCGTTTCCCCGACAAATCATCATGAAAACACGAGGTTGTCCACCAACCTCTCTCCTCCACCCTTATGGCAACGACAAGGGGTCGAGGGTAGCGTGGTTCTCCAACTCCGTCTGCTGCCAAAGGGCGCATGCGTCCGCATTATTGTAAATTTAAATGTAAGATATCTATGTGAACTAATTTGAAAGGCTCATAATTTAACAGTTAAAATTAACTTCTCTAGGAAACATTAATGATCATTAATAATTTTTATAATATATGTATATATTTTTTGTTTATACCTTTCTTGCATCATAATTATGCGAATACTTATTATTTAAATTTATTCGGGATTAAATTGCAGCGCTGCTAACTTTAGCTTATCAACATGGACTATCTTTATCCTTGTCAGTCCTAGACGTGTTTGTGCGTTAACATTACCGACCATTTCTTGTAAAACATATGGTCCTGTTCAATATTGATTGAATTTCTTTTTTCGGGGTTCGTTTAAGAGGTAAACGTGATCTCCTACATTGAGGTTTTCGGCATTTGCTTTTTGATCATAATATTTCTTCGATCTTTCTTTTGCGGTGTTAGTTCTTTCAGTAGCTTCAGAATGAATATTATGAAGTTTTCTGAAAAAGTCATACATGTATTGAACATACGTGAGGGGAGGGGCATCTTTTGCAAAGCTGGTTGGGATATTCGCTTCGTTGCCAAATACGAGAGTATAAGGTGCGAAACCGTTGCTTTCATTGACACTGATATTATATGAGAAAATGACAAAACGCAGCTATTCGTCGTAGCTTTGTTTATTACCATATTGCCAAAGATACTCAACCAAGGTTTGGTTACTTCGTTCTAATGACCCTAGGGATTGGGGATGGAATGCAGTCGATGTGACTCGATTAATTTTGAAAATTTTTCAAAAGGTTTTCACGAGGTTGCTTGTAAAGTTGGTTCCTTGATCGGTGTGAATGATGCGTGGGCAACCGTACCGAGAAATAAACTGTTCCGCCAGAACTGTGGCAATAGTGGTTGCATCTATTTGGGGTACAGGTATAGCATGAGCAAATTTTGAGAAACTATCTTGAATTGTTAGTATGTATTTGTTACCACGCGGTGTGAAGGGTAGGTCCTACTATGTCGATTTGGATTCTTTCGAAGGGTTGCGCGAGGGTGTCAGTAATTTGCATCGGCTGGCGATTTTTAACTCTTACTAATTTATTTTTTCGACATTTCCTAGAGTATTTCACATATTTCTGGACATCGGTTTTAAGATTATTTCAAAGATAATCACTTCTTATTCTACAATATGTCTTTGAGACACCTTTGTGTCCTCCTACTGTAGATTCATGGACTTCCTTAATTATTTTTTGGCGATCTAATTTTTTTGGAAAGATAATTTCTCCTGAACAAATGAAAGCACAAAATTGATTCCCTAAAAAATTTTGTTGGATTATTTGTTCAATTGAGGAACATGAGAAATCATCTAAACCATTTCCTACATTGGAAAATTTGACGTATTCGACCTTGAGAGGAATCATTGGTTCTTTCAATGACATTATTCCGCGCGAGATGTTGTTGAGATATTGGCGATCACTACCCCTATCGCTTAAAACAACGTTGAAGACATAACGACCATTGTGTGCAAAACCAATGGTTTGACCTATTTGCGGATTTTGTGATTCTAAATTATCAATACTAATCATATTTGCACGAATTGAATCCTTGTTAACTTGCGAATCGAGAGTGCAATCACTCGATATGAAGTTGACAATGTGGCCTTTTCCCATAAGCAATTTATCTTTGCTATATTTTAAACATAATTCTACGACTACAAGTATCGGGGAAAATTCATGCTCTGTCTCGCTTTCGCGCTTTTCCATGTCCACTTGTTCTCTTGCAAACAACCTGTGCTCCTTT
>NC_046660.1:134273972-134281812 GCF_010883055.1 Belonocnema kinseyi
TTCGCTCGTACCTCGTGCGTCGCCGGCACTCTCACCCCTCTCCCACTCGAAGCTTGCAGCGGACTTGGTGCCTGTCCTGCGTATCGTAACTGGGTTCCCTGTGCGCTACTAGAAGTTGCCTTCATAGCTGCGAAAAGGTCATTGCACCCCGAGACGACGGCCGGCTGACCTTGTCTGACTAGGTCAGTCGACGCATCCCTCATATTGTAGTCTTGTTGTTCATAATTTCTATTTCTATTACGATCTCCGGGGTTCAAGTGCCTTATCCCCACAGTTCGTGCGCCACTCATGGTGATGGGGCAGTTAACAGATACGGGGTCCCTAGTTATCTCCCAGCGGCGCCCTTGGTCTAGTTACTTTTTTACGCCGAACCTGAGGAAAATGCTGCTCGTCCAACTCGGGAGCAGTCCCATAATTTTCCGAGTCCGGTTCTTCATCGGAACTCATTTATTTCATGGTTGTATCGAGGACACCACGACTCAAAAACACATACTCTACTAAATTTTCTAAATTATTAAGGTCCTCATTATCGAGAGCACTTCCGCCCTCCATCCTCTCGGCGTTCTGCCTGGCTTAGTTTGATTTTCCAGCGGCCTAAGCGGGACTTGGGGTCCTTTAAATTGTGCAGCCAAATAAGGGGACGATGGTCTGTAAGCAGCAAAAACTTCCTGCCATAAAGATATGGGCGAAAGTGCTGGACAGGGAAGACAACTGCAAGAAGCTCCTGCTCGGTTGTAAAATACCTAGTTTCTGCATCATTTGAAATATGAGACGCATAGGCGATGGGCAAATCCTCCCCAATTTCGCCTTGGCTCAAAACAGCCCCTAATGCATAATTAGATGCATCTGTCGTTACAATAAATGGCTTGGTGAAATCGGGGTATTGAAGAAGGGGTTCCGAACATAGTATGTCACGAAGTGTCTCAATGGCTGTTTGTTGGATTTCTGTCCATTTAAATGGTACGCCTCCCTTCAGAATAAGATTAAGAGGTTTAGCGATTTTTGCGAAATCTGGAATAAATTTTCGATAATAACCTATTAGCCCAAGGAATTGTTTAACATTTTTTCTTCGTTTAGGGACTGGTAAGTTTTCTACGGCTTCTACTTTTCTAGGGTCTGGCTTAGCACCATCTTTTGAAATAAAGTGACCTAGATAAGTTGTCTTCTAAGGACTAGCCATAAATGACAATTTCGTCCATGTATACGAAGAGTTCGATACCTTGAAGCCCGGACAAAACACTGTCCATTAGCCTTTGAAAGGTAGACGGGGCTGTTTTCAGCCCAAATGGCAGGCGAGTGAACTCCAGGTGAGAAAAAGGTGTGGAAAATGCAGTTTTTGCCCGCGATTCCGAATCCATCGGGATTTGATGAAATCCGGAGGTCAAAGGGGGAGGGTCGGTAAGGCCGGTTTTTGGCCTAATTTATTTTTGGACCAAAAAATCAGAAAAAATGATGGTAGTATCTTATAAGTATCCCGAGTCGATTGCAAGCTAAACGGACTACCCTCCACCCCCCAGCCACCCCTACAAATATAGGAAACACCACTACCCACCAACTGTATTTTCGAGAGATTTGACACTCTTAAACATGTATTCTGAGGTTAGCTCGGGTTTACTATGGTTTGCGGGGTCGCCGAATACAAATCTGGCTTCCTTTGAGTTTTATCACATCAGGTTCAAGGTCATTGGAAGGTCAAATCGAGAGAAAACGGTAAAAAAATCCAAAAAAATACGTTATAGGTTTTTGGAGTCGCTAATTACGAATCTGGCATCCGTTGAACTCTATCGCTTCAGGTGTCCGGTGTGACGCGATAAAAGTCAAAGGACGCCAGATTTGTATTCGGCGACCCCGAAAACCATAGTAAACCCGAGCTAACCTCAGAATACATGTTTAAAAGTGTCAAATCTCTCGAAAATACAGTTGGTGGGTAGTGATGTTTCCTATATTTGTAGGGGTGGCTGAGGGGTGGAGGATAGTCCGTTTATCTTGCAATCGACTCGGGAAAATATTTGGTTCCACCCAATTGGTCGAGGATATCTGTAAAGTTGGGAAGGGAGTCAACATCCCCTACCGTTTTCTCATTTAAAGCACGATAGTCAATGACCATCCTCCAGCGTTTATTTTCTTGTGCATCAGGTTTTTTTAGGTACAATCCATGAGGGGGAATTATACGGGGACTTTGACGACTGTACTATACCATTTTTAACAAGATCGTCAACCTGTTTTCGTATTTCGCCACTGAGAATATTAGGGTACATACAATTTTTATAAAAAACGGGCTTGTTGAAGGATTTTTAGAAGAAGAGCGAATCTCGTTGCTCGTTCTTTCTGTCCTTCTTTCGTGTTTGGAGAATGAGTACCTGAGCGGGCACGTGGGGGTAAAACAGTACACTCTTTTAGATCGACAGGTGCAAGGGTGAGCTGTACGTCACTGGAGGTAATGTTAATGGTGAAGCACCTTGTTGTATCCCCACTCCTCGTGACTACAGTCCCTCCTATGTAGATATCAGGGCCTGCGTCGATTTTCCGAATGTATCCCTCTAATAGATTATTTTCCTTGAGAGAAATTTCAACTAAAACTTTTGACCTGGCGGGGAGACAAACTGCTTTATATTTTACTGAGGGTAATTCTTTAATTCCCAAATAATTATCAATACCCGCAACTAACAGGATGGCGCCCTATCGTTTTAAAAATAACATTCCCAAAATGCCATTTTGAGAGATTAGGAAATTATTGGGGACTACCTGAAAATTCGTTTCAATTCAATTGATGAAGCTTTTAATTTCTCCCCGAGTTGGTATCATATCAGGGGAAATTCCAACGAGATTATAAATTTTACTTGAATTAACTTAAGTTCCCGAATCAACACAATATTCCTTAATCAAGTTCAAATCGGACACAGTATCAATCATAAAAGAGACTTTACCCATATGAAAACTATTATCTTGTAGTTTTAATGTTGGGTTTGACCTATACTTGTCGGACTCAATGCTGAGTACGACTCGTTTACAGGGAGGAAATTTTATTTCAGGAGCGTCGGTGTCTGGTTGTGACGCCCCTGTTGGGAGCTTATATCATTTTTATTCGTAAAGCAAACCCTTTTATTTTGACGTTCCCTGTCATGTCTCTGTTTTAATCTACACTGACTGATCACTTGGTTTTTAATTCGCAATAGGTTCAATAATTTTTGTCCTGATTTTGTTTATGATTCGTGGCATTATTAACTGTCTTTCCCTTAGGACAATTACGCTTATAATGACCAAATTCCTCACAATTGAGACATTGAACTGAGGAAAGGGACCTCCTTTTTCTATATTCCGTTTCAACTGCGTTGCCCTCTATTACTGCAATACGTTTTGGCGGTGCGGCGGTCGCATTGTTGCTTTTACCCGCGCTCGGGTTTCGCACTCCGTGGACCATGTTCCATGTATTATTTTCTAAATCTGCCTCGGCGGCAAGCTCGATGGCTTCATCAAGGGTACTTGGCGATCTCTCTTTTGCAAAGTAAAGAATTTCGTGATCGAGGCCTCGCATAACATTTTTGATCGCGTTTTCCTTTTATTCTTGACAGCGTTCCAGGCCCCGTGCGCCTGGAGTTTTGTCCATTACTCTAATGATTATTTTATTCAAAATTTCATTAACGCAAATCCCGTAATCTGCGACACTTTCACCAAACCTCCTTTTAATTATTGCGAGCTCTTGAGCTAATTGACTCGTATCGGCTCTCGATGAGAAAGCCCTGTGCAAAGATTTAAGAATTTCATCGAGTGTGGCACCCAACTTATCCTGGATGTGCCGGCGAGCTTGCCCAGTTACTTTATTTTCAATAATCATAGTTAGAAGATGCATGTCTTCATCGTCAACAGTCGTTGCTGTTGCTCGGCAGGGTTCGACAAACATGTTTACGGACATGTTTGTTCCATCAAAGGACGGAATGATATCTCGCGCTAATTTCAAGACATCCATCGTTTTGATTGGAATAGCCACAAACAGCTACTGATTGCACTGATGTACGTTCTCGAATTGAAATATCGTCAAGAGGGTGACCGCCTCAGAGATCCACCTCACGATCGGTTTGAACTGAAACCACGCTTGTCGACGGTGCTCGCAAAACGACGAGCGCGATTGAAGTTTCGTGTTGTGATGAGCTTTCCGCGCTCTGCAAGTTCTGATCACTCTGATCATCACTTTCGTCGGCAGACTTATTTTTACTCTGGAGGCGAGTTCTCGGCATTTTGAAGCTGATTTGAATTTTATCGTAGTAAAATTTTGAGACGAATAATTTTATCACTAAACGCTATAAATTATTTTCGATTAATATCCTCAACATTTCTTAAATAATTTTTTTATCCAATAATATGATGATTTTTAGTCTGCTTCAAACATTTTTAAGCAGTTATGAAATTAGGAAAATACCAATAATTTTAGAATAGAAATTCAGAAATAGCAGGGTTTAAATTGCACATTATTTTCAATTGTAAATATCGAAATCAAAGTTGAATGAATAATTGCATGGAATTTGAAAATTTATAGGCATGATTTAGGAAAAAATCTTGAATTCAGTAAAATATTTTGAATTTATTTCAACTGGGAAAGAACACAGATTTTGTCAGTTATATTATCAAGGGCATAAGATGAATTGAATTTGCTTATAAAATGAACCTCGGGTTTTAGAAGATATTCAATTATAGAAACACTGAGATGAAAAAATCACAAGCAAAAACCAGAAAAACACATAGAAATAGTCGCAGAAAAATATATAACTTCGCATTCTATCGAAGCAGAATCGCTAGTTCCTTAATTAAGACCTTTCTGAAATTAAAATTAAAAACTAGGACTAATAACTTTTCGTCGATACGTTACGTGACTCTGAAAAGAAAGAAATTCACAATTTTTACTTTTAATCTGTGATCACAAATAATTCACATAAATTCGTCAAACACATAATCGTCCTTCCTTGAAGATACCCGGGATGGCGAAGTCCTTGTCCAGGTCCGGGTCCGTCGGGTTTCAATCCAGGTCCATCGGGTCCAGATACAGGTCCTCCGTTGCGATCGCACTTCACGCACGATCGATAGGTCCCACGAGGCGATCGCACTTCACGTGCGACCGATGGAAGAAAACAGAATTCTGGCAATTATCCGCGAGATTTTATCTTTAAAATCTTCTAAGTCCCTTTCACATGGAATTTTTAAGAGAAGAAAAGTTAACAACTCAGAAGTCGATGATAATCTAACTTGGCCGTGCTCTTGGCCGCTGCCGTTCCGCGGTTTCGCTGGGCCACAGCGAGTTGAGGGCGGTGATTCACCCCCGCTTAACCAATCGCAGTCGCTGGAACTATCCCCTACAGGATTTTCTATTTGTATAGCTAAGGGCCCACGGGTCACACCCTATAGTTCGCTGGAGTGGTAAGGTCGTTCGGTTACAGTTTTCCGAAGTACACGAGAAACTCGAAATAAGAAACCGTTTTTTTCTTACATAGCCGGAAGGGTCGAACTGCGTAGCCAAGGCCCCTGGGTCAGTTAATTCCAACCACGTGTGGCGGTACGTTAAGTGGTTGTGAACGTTGTCTGAGATTTTGAGAAAAGCAATAAAAATAAAGAAATGAGCTCCGACGAGAACCAGGGACCAATTTTAAGTCAAAGAACAGATTTCCTCTCATTTTATAACATGGGAAAGTTAAAAATTTGAAAACTGATAGTGGTCTGTTTCGAATTTCTCTAGTTTACAATTTGCACATGTTTATTTGTAAATGGACGTGACTTGCTCGGACTTCGTAAATTTTTACGGTTCGCTTTAATGTGGGAAACGAACCTAGTGAATTTCTCAAGAGCTATATTTCTTCCTGCGTTTCTAAATTTAAGCTTTAATATTATAAATACATATATATCGCTAAATTCTGACGTGTATTCGAAATTCCTATAAATTTAAATTAATCGCTCTGGTCGGTAAGGTAGTTATTTTATATATCTACGAGCGCTGCCGTTATAAAATTAAACGTGAGTCGTAACACGTTACAGTATAACCAATTTCTGAAAAAAGGTCATGTTTCCCAGGATTCACCGCGCATTTTAAATAAATAATTAGTTACGAATTTAAAAAAAATGTAACACGACACTAAAATTGCGCATAAATACATTCGGGACGTGCATTAGGTACTTTCTTAAAAATTGAAGTTGATTTTCACTAATATAACGGTACGTGAGTGATATTTGACGTTTGACAAGTGTCTAAATCGTTTTGTACTTCGATCTTAATTAATTAAATAAAGTGAATATCTGCAAGTTGTACGTAATTAATGGGTGATAAAATTTGTTGTTTTACTTATTGAATAAAATATGGGAATCAAACGCTTTTGACTAACTGCAACGAAAATTGTAATCCGTGTGATTATAAAAATTGCAACGATGAATCTTAGAGTCCAATGATGAGAGGTAAGAAGCAACGAATTATTCTTATAAGCTGGGTATTCAGAGACCATGAAATTTTCGTCTCCACTGCTATAGAATGTTAAAGTATACATTTTTTGTGAAATTTGACTTACAAATTATAAAAATTATTAGCTGAAATCTTCAGTAATAACTCAGCTTCAGAATAGACCTTTTTATTCTAGACGTCGACAGTGCGCACGTGCCAGGATTTTACGTCATTTCAGTATTTTACGAACAGTTTTGTGTCGAAATGTATGGAAAATATTGTAAATAAAAATGGCAACGAAAAATAAATGTGTAAATAAATCAGAGTGCAGTGTTAAACAGCTTAAACGATGGATAAAATATATGAAACGATCTTTAAAAGGGGAAAAAAGTAATTTAGTAGAAAGGTTACTTGAGGTTGTATTTGGAAGCTATAAATATTTTCTTTCTTTGCTAACATTTGCTTACTTATTAAATGAAGAATTGTTATCGGGGTTTCGAACCTCCTAAATTTTTTGATAAAAATAAAATCTATTTAAGACTTTCACTTGAGAACGCAAAACTATTATATTTATGTATTTATAACCAGTTTATATGAAAGAAAGAAAATTTGTTAGTACATTCCTTATACCAAGTACTCACTAACAAATGTCTTTTTATTGTCTAAACTTGAAAAAGAGAAGTAGAAAATATAATGTTGTATTAATTTATATTTATATGAATATTAAATATTTATTTAAACAAAGTTCTGAACTGCAAATCATGTATAAAAGAAAATATTTATACCTGCCATAGAAAATCTCAACTAACCTTTCCACTAAATCACGTTTTTTTCCTTTTAATGGTGGTTTTCTACATTTAGGAAATCGTTTCAGCTGCTCAATACTGAGCTCTTCTACTGATTCGTGCACTAATTTTGCACCTGGAACATGATCTTCAGTGAGTTTCGCCGAATTTTTAGGTATTTTTTAGAAGATGACAGGTGCCAACCGATGCAAATAATGGCCTTGGTCGCCGCACTCTTTGCACTTTTTTCACCGTGCTTTTTAAATAGAATTAAAAATGTTCTACCGTGCCGATTGGTTAAAGGCTTCGAGACTCAGAAAACGTGCGCAAAATATACGTATAACTAAATTCTGAAAAAAGGTTATGTTCCGGAGGATTCACCGCGCATTTCAAATAAATAATTAGTTACGAATTAAAAACAATGTAACACAATATTAGAATGTATTCACAAAAATTCTCGGGACGTGGTTTCTTTGGGAAATTTTTCTTAAATCTTTGTTTGCGAAATCTTTTTTATTTGTTGAAATCATTGAATTATTTGAAAACTATAATTAATAAAGAAAAATCTTCTAAAATGTTTTGAAACCTTTTCAAATCTTCTGAATGTTTTAAAATCTTTGAAACCCTTGACATCTTC
>NC_046660.1:134281912-134285923 GCF_010883055.1 Belonocnema kinseyi
TATATTTTGATAAACACGATAACCTTCTGATTCGGGTACAAACAGAAAGCGGAATTGGCTGAGATATAGGAACTGCAGATTTATATTCAGGGTCTCCTACCTGGGAAAGTCAGGGATTTTTTTATTGATTTTTTTCGATCATATTCAAATTGGGTTTAAAAATTGTAATATTTAATTAATTAATGATTTTAAAAGAAATGTGAGTGAATTTATAGTCAAAGATTTCGCCTTATTTAAATCAAAATTCGTTTCTTAATTTTCTCTGATCTCGGTGAAATTATATTTCATTGAAAATATTATTATTTATGAATTTGAGCAGCAAATGAATAAAATTATTAATATTAATTTCTTTATTGATTCGATAGTGTTAATATTCGTATCTTATAGAATATCCTGTAATCATGAAATTCCTAAAAGCTTGTACCATTATGAAATTAATTTTGCCTTTTAGTTACTTTCCTGAGCTAAAGAACATGGTTATTTAATTTTACATATACAAAGTTTCACATCTTTAAATTAATAAGAAATGGAAAAAACATTATTCACAATAAACTCGCGTAATTGTTGGATATTTATTATTTATAAATTTTTTCTGCTGTTTCTTTTTCTATTCCTTTTTTTTAATTTTCTGTCTTTTATAAATTTAGGTATGTACAATTTAACTATTCACAGATAAATAATTAGAGACGGTTTTCAACCATTTTTTAATGTTTTGAAAGGGTTTTGGATTCAGAATTGCAATGTTTGACAGTAACACATTACCCAGAACATTACAAAAAAAAGGAATTATTAACAAAAGTGTTGAGTACTTAACCAAGACAGATTAATTGTCAACCAAACAGTTGCATTTGTAACCAAAAAGGATGGATTTTTCACCAAGAAGTAATTTCTTACAAAAAATATAAGTTTTCAATAAAATATATGAATTATGAATCAGTGGAATGGTTATATTTTCAGCACAAAAATTTTATAAAAAACAAAAAGAATTTTGAATCAGCTATAAACTAAAAGAGTCGAGTGTTTAAGTAAAGAGTTGAAGTTTTAACCGAAAAAAAAAACAAATAGTTAAATTTTCAGCAAAAAGATTACTTTGCCAACAAAAATTACTGTTCTATCAAATAAGACTTATAAGGATTTTTAAGTCAAGAAACACGAATTATCGTTGTTGAATTTTCAACCCAAAAATATTATTTTTATAAAAAAAAGTTGCGTTCTGACAAACAGTTTAAATTTCAAATAAATAGTTAAAATTTGAAACTAAAACTTTAATTTTTAACGAAATAGTTGAATTTTCTGCCGAATTAGGTGAAATTTTAACCAAAAATATGAATTTTCGACAACAAAATTTTATTTTTAGCCAAATCATTAAATTTTTTAGTCAAAAATATGATTTTTTTTTCCTTTTCAATCAAAAAGTTAATTTTTAACTAAAAGAGTTATTTGTAAACATATAGTTGAATTTTCGATCAAAATAATACAAGTTTTAACAGACAAAATTGAATTTTCATATCAAAAAGACGATTTTTCAACACAAGACTTAAATTTTAAACTAAAAACGTTAGCTTTTCAACCAAACATGGAGTAGTTAAAGTTTCATTCGAAAAGATCAATTTTTACTATCAACCAAGCACTTTAATTTTCAATGAGCAATGTAATAGTTCAATTTAAAATTAAAAGTGATGTAGACATTGTTTGATTTAGAATGAAGAATAGTGTAAAATAAAAACAGTTAACAGATCATTGTCAATGTAAAATCATTTACTAAATTAAATTAAGTTAATTTAAATACAATTTTTACGATTGAAATAATTTCCAATAAAAAATAGCTTTTTAAAAAAGTAACGTTAACGCGTTACTTTTGACTGGTAGCGTGTCGAATACTGCAGAATTGTTTTAAAATTTTCATAATTAATATTTTTATCAATGCAAATTTAACTTAGAAATATCTAGATATACCTGGAAAATCTGCGGATCTGGCCGGATATTTGTTTCAGAATTTGAGATACCCTGATATTATAAATTGTTAATGTAGATGAGATTTTCAAATAGAATTTTCAAATAGAAATCTCTTTCTAATATATCATTTTTTTCAGGAAGGCCTGCTGATATGGCAAATGAAGCGAATCCAGACTGGGCCTCCTGTCAAAATCTGGGTTACGATGCAGGTTTAGCGCTAAAGAGTCAATCTGCGATGAAACGGCATCAGAGACACGAGAAAAGAGTAACTTCACATACAAGCTGGAGAAATCGTCTAAAAATGGCTTTTATTTTCATTGTTAAAAAACAGAACTTCAGTTGTTTCCAAATGAAATAAAAGTTATTTTACGTGAACGGGGATGATTATTTTTCTTACGCGTGACTAAATAGATGAAAACCAAGGAAATTCCAGTCACCCAGTAAGAAAGTGAAAGTTGTTTAGAGATCAATGATGTAGAAGTAGAGAAAATGATTCATCATCGATATGCCTCCATAGTAGATATGGATCCTGATGACATTAGCGCAAATAAAATTTTAATACATATTGAGGATGATGTCGAAGATATTTCTGTGGCAAATTCGGCCATGGAGATTAACATGCCAGAGTTGCGTAACGCAGAAAATCTTACTTTGAGCGAGGCACTAAAGGAAATAAAGAGCATGAACAAGAAACAGTCTGTAGCTTATGGAGAGATTGAAATACTTGGTAAGAAAATCCAAGATTTTGATCTCACTGAAGAAACATTTACTAATGAGTTAAAAAACGAAGTATTTTACGGGTCTAGAAAATTCCGGATAGATTATTTGGTTTGTTTATTAACATCTTTTGGATATGTTGTGTACAGGTACAATGTGGCTCCGTCTACTATTTCGAGATATTTTTGAAGGTGCTTGTATGTTTCATATACTACGTTTAAAACATTGATTCACTGGCCAGATAAAAATGCATTACATTCTACAATGCCGCAATGTTTTAAAGAGATATTCGGAAACAAAGTCGCAGTTGCTTTAGATTGCTTTGCAGTTTACATAGAAAAAGCAGCAACCTTATACTCATGTGCTCAGTGTTGGTCAAACTACAAGCACCATTTGACAGTAAAAATCCTGATAGGAATCACTCCACAAGGAACTGTGTCCTTCATATCGGAACCTTACGGAGGGCAAGCAAGCGACAAGTTCGTTTACGGAAAACTCGGGGTTCGCGAACTTCTTGCTCCCCGGTGACTTCGTGTTCGCAGATAGGGGTTTCACCATTGACGATTTGGTTCAAAAGGCTGGTGCCGAATTAAAAATACCTAGCTTTACAAAAGCACAGTTCTAACAAATAACAAAAATTTTATTGGGCGACTGCCGAAAATTTCACCACGTCCCAGCCATTTACAACTTTTCCTTTAAATAATGCATTTTTTGTGAAAAGATGTCAGTAAAGCTCTTATCAAAACAACCTTTAGTAAAGTTTCAAATTTTTAGACGGCATAGTTTAGAAATTATAAATAAAAAGTATGAAAAATGTCTTGTCACGCATCTGTCCAAACAAATGAAAAATGGGTAAATAAAATTAACATTAGTTTTAAATATTTGAGATTCACAGATATCGCTTACATTGAGTACAAAAAAATTAAGAATAGAATTCAACGATTTAGGGTGTAGAATTAAAAATCATTTTAAAGCCTGTATATATCTGACTACATTGTGGGCTGAAGTTGTCAATTTTATGGTCATGAAGATTTTACTATAGTTAAAAAACGATTGATCAATGTTAATTACTAAATAATAGTCTAAATAATGTCCACCACCGCTCCATACTGATTTATTGTAATATGCAATTTTGAAAGGCCTTAATCAAAATCAAATGAATTGTGAATATATTAATTTTACCGATATTTTTATCCGTTCTAAATATATTTTCAAACTATTTTTGTTTTATCATAGTCCCATGTTCTATCACGTGAGCTTTAACCACTTGTCAAATATTTATCCATCCCAAATGCATTCCTTGTTGCTTAGTTTTATATTTTTATAATCTCTTGGGCT
>NC_046660.1:134286023-134287230 GCF_010883055.1 Belonocnema kinseyi
CATAACCACGTCTCACAACCGTGAGATAGGTGGTTACAGTCTGTAAAGGAATCAATACGACGATCCAGCAAAAGCCTCGTGGACCCTAAGAACACGGATCGACCCAAGGACAACCGCCTTCTGCATTTTTCCGCAAGTGTTCTAGCATATTGTTGACACGCAGGGATGCATTTTAGGCTATTCGCAAGTGAAACCTTGGCACCTCCAAGAGCGCCGATGACAGGGACGATCAGTTTAACAGAATATTCCGGGTACAATCGTTGCAACTCCCTATTAAGGTCTCGATACCTCTCTTTCTTTTCATTCTCCTTGGCTATGATGTTTTTGTCAGCTAGTGCCGAAAATTCGATAACGAACATGGTTCGCTTCTCGAAGTCAAGAAGAACCATGTCAGGCCTCGAGTGATCAACAGAAACAATTATCGAGAATATAAAGATCCAGTATATACGGCAGTTCCCATTCTCGACAATTGACACAATTTCCCTAGGAGCATTTAGAGGAGCGATATTAAGGTGAATGCCGTAGGAGTGACAGAGATGGTAATAAAGTACTCTTAGTGCCGCATTGTGCCTTTGAATGTAGGTCGTTCCGGCGTGTGTTGGACAACTAGATAGTATGTGAGCTAAATTCTCGGGGTGTGCATGGCACGCGCTGCAGCTATCATCGGGAATGTCTTGGCTAAAAATGTGGCGACGGTATGTTAAGGTAGAAATGACACCGTCTTGGCATGCAAAAATGAAACCCTCTGTACCAGACTTCAATCCGGGCGATTTAAGGAAAGCAAACGTTAGCTCACAAGACATTGACTGATCCTTCACATTTCTGTGGAAGATACCGTGCATCCTCTTATCTAGGAGCTGTTCACGAAAGTTTTTCTCTTGTGCTTTCTTAATCCGGGCTTTCAGGAGTGAGTACTCGAGATGTTTCAGCAGCCTCCTCCGCTGCTTTGTACAGAAATGCTCCTTTTCTTACTTCCTCGTGATTCCTGACCATTTTAAGAAGAGGGTCTCTTCCATTTGCAACTCTATGTGCTGTACCCAGAATAATGCTGTTGTGAAGACATTCAAGACTCAATATTCTGCGACCCCCATGACGGCGTGAGATTTACAGTCGCTGAACGGAAGACTTAAGATGCATGCTTTTGTTCATGTGCATAACCTTTCTTGTCCCGATATCAAGAGATCTGAGCTCGTTCTTCGTCCATGGA
>NC_046660.1:134287330-134288752 GCF_010883055.1 Belonocnema kinseyi
CAATCATTACAGCAAAAAACATTGGCCTTTAAGAGATTCATTCAAACCTGTTTCTCATAATATCATCAACCAAAGCCTCGTTGATCCAGAAAAAATTTTACTGCCACCCCTCCACATAAAGCTCGGGCTCATGAAGCAGTTTGTCAAGGCGTTAGACAAAGATTGACAATGCTATAAGTATGTATCTCTTAAATTCCCTAATGTTTCAGACGCTAATTGAAAGAAGGAGTCTTTGATGGACCACAGATTCGAATATTGACAAGAGATACTAATTTCGTGAGCCACATGACGAAAATTGAAATGGACGCTTGGAAAAATTTTAAAGCAGTAAATGAAAATTTCCTCGGTAACAAAAAACCATCCAGACTACGAGAATATTGTTGCGAAAATGATAAGAAACTACAAAAAGTTAGGCTGCTTGATGAATTTAAAACTTCACTTTCTAGATTCCCATCTGGATAAGTTTCCAGAAAATTTTGGTGATTTCAGCGAAGAACAAGGGGAACGTTTTCGTCATGACATAAAAGTGATGGAACAACGATATCAGGGTAGATGGGACGAGATTATGATGGCTGATTTTTGCTGGATGTTGAAAAGGAAAACGAATGTAGGTCTTAAACGTAAGCCTAATCCTTTGCATCGTTCCTTCGAAGAAAAAAGGGCACGTTATAGCAGGCAGAAAATAGACTGAAGTAGGTCTATAAATCAATTTAATTACGACAAAAAGCAAGATAAAATGTAAATACGAAAGATAGTATAAATATATCCCTTAAGTTTAAGAAAAGCAAAGAGAAAAAAGTTTTGAATAAAATTCTTCTTCATTTGCATGTCTAAGTTACAGTTCTACATTTTAATTGATACAAACATTGTCAGGTTAATTGAAATGGGGCCAATTCTACTTGTAGTTCTAAGTTTCTTCAAATGAGTAATGTGCGTCTAAATTTTTAACCACCTGTAGTACAATGAAATGAATTTTATTGTGTTACGACGGGAACACTTAAGTTAAGTTGTTTTGCGTTAAGCAAAATTTCGTTAGGTTCTATTAAGTTAGATTCATTTGTAAGTTAAGTTCAAGTTAACCTATTAAATATAGCACACATTTAAGACTGATAACCGTACGCTTACATAACTACACGTGTGGTTGAATTTAATTTGGCTAGGTTAGGTTAGGTCAGGTTCTGTTAGGTTAGGATAGATTAAACCTCTATGTAGGTTAAGCCGAAGCTGAATGAAACGATACCGCAAACAAAACGGGACAGAAAAATGAGTTTAATTGTGTTACGTGAAGTTAAGTTATGTTAGGTTAGGTATAGGTCAGGTTTTTTTAGGTTAGGATATGTTTGACCTCTTTGCAGGTTAAGCCCAAGCTGATTCAAACGGTACCACAAACACAACGGGACAACACAATCAGTTTAATTGTGT
>NC_046660.1:134288852-134291502 GCF_010883055.1 Belonocnema kinseyi
TTGGGAATTTTTCTGTTTTCGAAAATCTCATTGTATAAAATGTTCAACTTTTTGGCAATCACTTTATTTTAAACAAATGCTTGAAAAATATATATTTAAAAACATTTGATATATTAATGCAAATACTATTTGAAGGCGCATGAATTCTATGAAAAGTAGTTAATATTTTACAGGGAAAAATCAGCTTCATCCCGAAGAACTTGAGAATACTCGAAACATCACTCCATAAAAGAACTTTTAGAAGCATATAGAAGAAGCCTCAATACACAAAGTATTGCCTTTTGTCAAGGTATATTGCATATAGATGCTTATAGAACTCGTACTTCTATAAGAACCTATATGAAATTACTGGTAGTCGCTAAGGTGTTATCTATAAGTTTCTGTTGGTATCTTCACTTCATTTTTGGAAATTCATCATTGAAACTCACAGATTTCGGGGTCTATATGGCCTTATGTGGAATTACCAACAGCCACTGAGGTGATTTCTATATGCTTCTGTTGGTATCTATATTTTCTTTCGGTGAGTGTCCCAGTGATTCTCAGATTTTATGACTGTCATACACTATCATAGTCTATGTGGTCCTATATGGAATTACCAATAGCCACCTAGGTGGTTTCTATACGCTTCTGATGGTATTTATATTTCTTCTGAGGTAATGCCTCATTTATTCTGATGGACTTCCGGCCCTACGTGGCTCTATATGGAATTACCAATAGCCCCTCGAGTGGTTTCTATATGATAATTTGTTTTAGAGAATTTACTATTCTTGCAGTAGAGGATAACCCAGCATTTTTCGCTGAACATTCTATAATTATACTATGGAATATCTTATAGAGCAAAAAATTATGTTTTTGGATGATATATAAGTTTATGGTCTCGAATATCTCTACAATTGCTAAAGAATATTCCGTACAAGATTGCATAGTATACAATAAATAAGGATTGCATACTTACATTAAGGATATGTCGTGATATCCTTTCTCGGTATTTTTTTTCTCGACATTTCACGTCTAGACGAAATGAAATAGCGAATTGATAAATTGGGAAATTTTTATAATTATAAAAAGGTACTTCTTTACTACATCTTTACAACATCTTTACGATATCCTATGTTGATGTCACTAAAGGGGTCTTTACGATATGGTAAAAGCGCCGTATGATCTGCGGATGACTTTACGATGTCGTAAAGACAAAGTAACGACACGGACATTGGATGTCGCAAACATGTCATAACAATGTCTTGAAGATGTCGCCAAATTCTGCGCCCACTAGGCACCTGATTATTTGTGCGTCGATTAATAAATCTTCCCGTTAATAACACAGCCACACACAAAAAAAGTGTGCGGATCTGGTAACAAGACACACGTATTCCTATGGATTTTGGGGCGCTGAATTCAAATTCGGTATCAAAAATCACCCATCACGTCATGGTGGAGCCATAAACTCGAAAAATGACGAAAGATCATGCACTGAGGCAAATAAATTTCAAAACAATGCCAGTGATGCAAATTTTCACTTCAAAAACATGTCGACAAATAAATCTAAACTAACCTAGCCTAACCTAACCTAACCTCACGAAACACAAGTAAACTGAATGTTTTGTCCCGTTGTGTTTGCGGTACCGTTTCATTCAGCTTCGGCTTAACCTACATAGAGGTTTAACCTATCCTAACCTAACAAAACCTGACCTAACCTAACCGATCACGCTGGCAACCCTGTTCTTGCGTACTTTCATATTTTGACATTAATAGCAGTAAATGTCTGGAGTTTCGTAACCGCTTGTTGCTAGCATTATTCGCCTGTGTCTGTAACCAGGGCACCTCCACGTGGTGACGGTGGGCAACGGATCCACATTGGCTGAGACCCTGGGTAAAGGGCGTTCATGCCGTCATCGCAGACACAGGTAAAAAGTGTATTACGATGCAGGGAAAAACCCCAGTATCGGCGTCTGATCAGGGTAGGAAAGCGGGCTCTCCGACGTCGCCATCATGCAACCGTAGCTCTTCATCAATGGATCACTTGGTTGGTGTAGAGTCTCATGCTACAAGAAAAAAACCCGCGAGCATTTCTCAATCGCATGCCTGCAAGAATAGCTCAGATTCATTCTGTTACATTTGCAGTAAATTCGAAGTGAGCAGTTTGCGAAAATCAATCGACGAGGAAGTGAAAAGTCTTTACGAAAAGTATTTTGACCGTAAATTGCTGCACCAAGAAAGAAAATGGGTTCCTCACGTCATTTGCAATTCGTGCAGAGTTATGTTGTATCGTCTAAAAAATTCAAACAACGAAAAGAGATCTTGGATTACAGAAAGACGGCGCTGAATTTGCCGCTTCATTTCTAAGAAAAAGAAATCTTCTAGACCAAAAGACAAAAGTTTCATTTTATCGCGACAGGGACAAAGAATTCAGAATTTTTTCGTGAAAGACGAAGAGACGTCTTTAGTGTATTGCACTGACGTTAACGGACTAATGAACCACTTGAAGAAAAATGTGTACAGAGACGAAGAATGGCGACTTTTCATTGATTCTTCAAAACGCAGCATTAAGCTGTTTTACTGCACAACACGAATACTTACGCTCCTATCCCTATAGCTCACTCAACGGTCATCAAAGAAGAATATAACAATGTTAAAATGCTTCTTGAAAAAG
>NC_046660.1:134291602-134300688 GCF_010883055.1 Belonocnema kinseyi
AAATTAATTTTGTTTGGTCGAAAATTAATCTGGTTTAGCTGAGAATATGCAACATTTGGATAGAAAATGAAACTATTGGGTTGAAAATTAACGTTTTTGTCAAAAGTTCATATTTTTGGTGTTTATTAAGCTATTTAGTTAAGAATTGAACTATTTTTAATCAAATAAAACTTCTTCGTAGAAAATCAGCTTTCTTGTCACTTTTTACAGGAGGGACTAAAAATGATTTGTAAGTTAAGCAAGGCCATTTAGAAATGAAGTTCCGAGGTTATAGGGAAAACCTGTTCGTATAGATTTTCATCTTATTAATCGTAAAGTGAATTTGTTATTTTTACCGAAACTAAGATTTGAATTTTAGCTATTGAATTAAACAATTCAGCTAAAAAATGTATGTTTAAAAAAGACTTTCACCCAGGAAACTAAAATCCATTCAGTTGATTTAAATACATTTCAGAGTCATCTGAATTGTGTATCTGCCGCTGGAATTCTAAATAGCCGACGCTTGGTTTCTAATCGAAGTTTACTCATTATTTTTTTCAAGACTATCGTGCCAAAAAAACATTTACATTCTCTAAAAGTAAAGTAGGGAAAAAATCCAGTAGCCTTGCGTAAGATTTCTCTTAATCTCTGAATCATTTTTCAATTTTAAATATTTGGTTGAAAATTTAGCAATTTTCTTAAATAGACATCCTTTCTGATTATAAATTTAACTGTTTTGTAAAAATTCATCTTTTTGGGTTGAAAAAATAACTGTCTTCGTAGAAAATTAATCTTTTGTTTAAAATTAACATTTTGTTGCTGATAAGTAACTGAAATCTATGTTGGATGAAAAATATTTTTTCTAAAAATTTGTGTTTTTTAATAGTTTATCTTTTTTAGTAGATATATTGCATCTTTCTTTGATAAAAATGTAACTATTTGTTTGAAAATTCATCTATTACTTAGAAAATTTACTTTTGTTTTAAACTCATATTTTCGTGTTGAAAAGTAAATTCAAACATCTTTTTTGGAATCTACTTTCAATGAAAATTTAACTATTTTTTTAAGGTTTTTCCCCGAATTTCATCTGTTTTAGTAGAAATGTCAATTTTTAAATAAAAATGCCACTTTCTGGTTAAGAATTAATCTTATTTGCTTGAGTGCTCAACTATTTTGTGTGAAAGATTTAGTTGAATCAGCTTGTAAAGAAATAATTTTTTTCGTTGAAGATTTATATTTTTAGATCAAAATTCGTCTCATAAATTGAAAATTTAACTTATTAGTTGAAAAGCTTATTTTAAGATTGTTGTTTTTCAGCTGAAGATTTTCCTTTTTGGGTAAAAGTAATTAAATAATTTTCTGGTTTTGAAATTTCATTTTTGTTGTGTAAAAATGCATCAGTTGCGTAGAAAATTAAATTTTTGCTGAAAAGCCATATTTTTGTTGGGAAATTCAATTTTCATAGAGAAAATTCGTCTTTTAGCCTGGAGGTACAATAATTTTAATAAAATTGTACCTCTTTTTATGAGTGATAAATGTTCATTTGTTGGAAATTCTTCTTTATAGGTTTAAAATTCTTCTTTTTTTTTTAATTTTGTCTTTTTGATGTAAATATAAGCTATGATATTGTTTGGTTGGGAATTTACCTTTTTAGTTTGAAAATTTCATTATTTTTGGAGAAACAATCTCTTATAGTAGAAAATACTTTTTTGTTTAAATTAAATTGATAAGTTTGAATTTTTTTTAAATACCTTTTTTATTCCGTTTACAAGAGATTCTACGTTAAAAGTATTACAACATTAAAATAACAATATTCGAATGTTAATGATGAATGAAAATAAAAAATAAGTTAAGGAAAAGTCAGGGAATTTTGAAGAAACTGAATTTTTTTAAACTGACCGATTCACATAATTGAAAACAAATCCTGTTTGCAAAACCAAAGTCTGCAATTGACATAAACGCAATGAACGTAGTTGCGTCTGCAATGTATGTTCTTTTTTCCTTTCGACGTGCGCGATTAATCGAGTTTGGAGTGTGATTAAAAATCCAGTTTTTAATTTAAGAGATAATTCAAAATTTAATTCCTACTTACAGAGTTTTTGAATCGTTACAAACAAGTTTGATGAAAAAATATTATAAGGTTACCAGAAAGTGGACGGCGAAATTTTTTTTCGCTTGAGATTTATATTATCTCATCTTTACATGGTGCTTTAAACGATAATTTTTAATTACGATAAGCAAATGAAAGTACATTTACAGATTTTAAGTTGCACAAAAAGTGCAAAAATGTAAGAAATATTGTACATTTTTTAAATTTTGCAATGAATTTGAAAGTTAAAATCCTATTCCTCTCAATCCACCCACTAAAATTTAACGAAAGCATTTATTTAACCTATGTTTTTTTATTAAATTTTTCTATGACTTATAAATTCGAAAAATATTCAAATTTATATTTATTAACATTTTAAAAAATGCATCAAAGAAATCTATTTAAATGTGTGAATTAAAATAATTTTTACTCTAGAGAGGTGGAGTTGAATTGATTAAAATTAACTTCTCAACAGTTTTATTCCACATGAAGAAATTAAAACAATTTATTACACATATTTTGTGAACTTGTTAGGAGGAATTAAATAATCTCAAAATATGAACACTTTTGGGGAATAGAAGACATCTGTGTTCTCTTTAGGGCAATAGGAACCTATAGTATGTGGCGGCCGCTATGGAAATAAAAGTAAATTAGTTTCGGTGATATCCTATTCTTATAAGGACATTTTAGACAGATGGAAATATCTCGCATTCAAAATAATAGAATAATCGTCACTTTTCCGCTAAAATCTGACAATATTAATTTTTCTCTATTCTACACATATTGCCGGGTTGATAGCAGGTTGATAGCAGAATTTCAAATGGAAACAAACTTTCAAAACAATTTTTCGGATAAAACTTCCGTATTTCTTTATGGAGAATCTGAATGTGCAATATAGGTTCCAATTTAAAATTTGGAAGTTACCGCCTTCCACCCCCAGGGGGCGAAAAGTGGGCTAAATTTTTTCGGGATCGCTTTTCCCATTCGAAAGAAAAAAGTTTTTATTACAGATATTGTTTTCGTAAGATGCGTGTTTCTTGAGATATTTCGATGCCTCAAGATAGAAGAAACACTCTGTATAACACCCTGCAAGGTAACGCTACAATACATAATGTTTTAGTTTTGAAATGTTGGCATTGGTATGGTACCTCACATATATTGGAATTTAACAATACGAGTACAGTATCCAGTAACATACTTATATATATATTTGTGGCTGGATATCTCGACATCTTATAACATCATATGATGTAAATTGAAGTGGTTTTTTCAACTCTTTCAACATAAAAAATAGTTGAAATATTACTCATATTAATTACACGATTAGTAAGTAGAATCGAAAGAGATAATCAAGAGGGCGAGCATGAGGGGGGAAGAAATACAGACATGAATACATACAGACAGATATGCGCACATCCATATATACCTACAAAAATGCATATAGGCAGTGATATATTCAAACATCGAGACAAACATGCGTACATATATACAAGCAGACATACATGTAGATACACATTCATATACTGCCGTGCAAAAGTTTTAGGTCACCTCTTTTTTCTGACTGATTAAATTCTCTTAATTTTAATTATACCAAAGCTAAAAAAAATTCTATTTAGAAGTTAGATTTTTTCTAAATTCTGCATAAAATAAGCCCAGTGTGAGGCCAATTTGTATAGTTTCAAAGTAGGTATTGCAAAAATAGTGTAAATTTCAATGTTGTCTTACATTACCAATAACTTCCGAAATAGTTAACATTTTTCAATGTTCTTGGGCTCATTTTGAAGTTTTTTTTTCACCGTATCATAACATCTTATGAGTATAAATCATAAACATTTTTTTTTTTTAATTACAAGAACTTGAAGTTGTAACAAAAAAGTTGGAAAAATTGCAATATTATTTTTGGTAACAAAAATATTTTTGTAAAATATATGAAACATAATCATTAATTTTCTGTGTAATTTGCTCAAAATATATATATATATATATTTATTAGCTTCTATTCTGATTTGCCTGCAGATAAGATGTTTTCAAATTTTTCCAAATTTTTCATTACAAATTTAAGTTCTTGCAATTCGAAAATAAATTTTTTACATTTCATACTCGTAAGCTTTCGTGATAGTATGAAAAAATAGCTTTAAAATGAGCCCAAGGACATTGAAAAATGTTGAATATTTCGGAAGTTATTGGAAATTTGAGAAAACATTGAAATTCACACTATTTTAGCAATATCTACTTCAAAACTAGATAAATTGTCTTCACCCTGGGTTTATTTTACACAGAATTTCGAAAACAATCAACCTTTAAAAGAGAATTTTTTTGGATCTTGTAAAATTAAAATTTAAGAGAATTTATTCCGTCATAAAAAAAGAGGTGGCCTAAAACTTTTGCACGGTACTGAATATTTATAAATATATACATACACATATACACGCAGAAACACATACAGACAGACATACAGATATGCAGCCATACATAGAGAGAGGGGGAGAGGCTAGAGAGAAATGAGAGAGTGATAGAGTTGAGAGAGAAAGGAGTGAGTGAGATAACGAGAGAGGGGAGAAGAACTATTTATAACAAAAAAAAAAACAACATTTTTCTTACAGCATTAAGTCGCTCGCAGAAATATTTAGTCTACCGAATTTCTGTGATTTTAGTCCCGACCTCGTTTTTTAACCAAATTTGAGACTATTAGAATAACATGACAAATGCATAACCAGTACTGAGGAAGATGTTACTGTAATTTATATAATTGCATATGTACATTTTATCAATATGTGTAATGTTGAAGAGCAAGGTAATACTAAAAGTTTAAGAAAACTTTTTTTGTCGCCAACATATAATCCTGCATTGGTACATCCTCGTACTCACAAAAGATGGGAAAGAAGGGTGAAACGTTCAAGTTAGTATTTACGTAAATTTTTAAAATATAAAACCTAGGGATTACTTATCACTGAACATTGGGTTATAAAACTAGATTTGTAAAATATTATCCAAGATCCCTTAAAATCCTAAGTTCTTTAAATACTGTTAAAACTTTCGACTAGTTTCTTTTTATCAACAACTTTTCTCTATATTTCCATACTTCTTTTCTAGAATATGGGACAAATGTAGTCTCTATTATAACGGAGTCTGCTTCGACATCGAATGTAGAGTACAGGGATCAGTTTACTATTGTTAGTGAAGAATCAGAAAGTAGCGACAGTGAAGTTTCTTCCACGAAAATTGATGGCTCAAAAACCTTTTCCAATACAGACATAAATTTTTCTTATACAGGCGCTAGATCTTCTGTATTGAGTACGTCATTTGTCAAATGCCAAAATGATGCTTTAAAAAACAAACAACGTGCCGATCAAGAGGTCCAATACATGCATGTTGAATCTGAACGTAAAAATAACGAGGAGTTTATTTTTTCAAGAAATTCCCGAAACTTTAATACGAGTGACGAGGAGAGTGATCACGGACATGCTCAAGAATCCTATTTCACAGACAATGAGAACTGCTCTGACGGAGTTCACGATACGAACGATGAAGCGTACTACGATTATCAACAACATGATAATATAAAATGTGATGATTCAATTATGCTCCCCCAATCCGAACATATTGGATCACTTTTAATTCGAAAGATGATGAACGACAGGCTCTAGTATGATTTGTGAAAAGTTTAGTTGGCCCACAATTTGAGAATTGGAATATGAGTAACTATATGATATCGCGAATCTATGATCAACAGCTGCTACCAGATTCAACAGCTGCTTAATCAAAAAGACATTCAAATTGCAATGTGGGACAATATTGAAAAAATTAAGGAAAATGAAAGTAAAGAAGATGGTATGCGTGATGTGCACGACGGTGAGCTTTATAAACTCATCCAGAAAAAGTTCCCAGGTATTTTCACTTATAAGTTCGGTACATATGGAGCGCCAACAAATCCGAACTGTCACATAAAGAGCTTTCGGCCTCTTGAAATGACCTTAAACGTATTGCCCATGAAATTGCGTTTTACAAATGTTCTTCTTGTGGCGTTATGGATAACAAAATCAGAACCTACGATTAGTTTCCTGAATCTTTATATGTCCCATTTTATTGAAATTGCCAATAGACTGAGAACAAAAGGTGTCACTATTCAACACTGGCAAACTGGCGAAAGTCTGGTGTTAAAATTCGTACCCCTTTGCATATATGTTGACTCAGTTGCGCGTCCTATAATGCAAGCGCATGTATAATATAATGGGTATGGTGGTTGCAGTTGGTGCACAATCAAAGGCGTACACGACCGAACTATTCGTTACCCTTTGTCTGAAGTCGAAGACAAACTACGAACCTATGAGAGTAATTTAAAAGATATGCAGATCGCAATAAAAAATAGCCGCATCGTAAATTGTATGCAAGGATTGTCTGTACTTGCGACCTGTCTCCCGTGCTTTGACAGTATTTGGAGTTTCGGCTTTGAATACATGCATAATGGTACTCTAGGAATTCTTAAACAAATTCATGAGCACTTAACAACCCCAAGTTTTTGGAATGATATAGCGGAATTGTTTTATTTAACGCCGAAATCTCGACAGGAAATTAACGAACGACTGCGCCGCATTCAGCAGATCGCTGAAATTCACAGGCTCCCTAGGCCTGTTCTAAGGTATTCAGAATAACTGAGATTAAGGAAAAGTTACTATACATTGAAGCCACTGATGACCTCAGATTTACTTGTCAATTACCGAATACAGTTGAGATACAGTGATTCTCCTTACAATTTGCGTAGATCAAGACAAACGAGACAAGCAGTTTTGAGTAAGAGATTTAACTTTGAGTGCAGATTGAATTTATCAATTGAACGTGAACAGTACTGAAAATATAATTTAATAAAATTATCAATCTACATTGTTTTCGTAATACATTCATGGAAATGTCTTGAAAAACTCTGTTTGCTTGCTGACGTTCAATGATAATACTGTCAAATTTTAGTTCATTATGAGAAGAAAAACATGATCGAATATGACAATCGTTACGAAGCCACATTTCAACTTTTTATTTTCCCCATCACTAAAAACAATGTATAGGACATTTTGTGAACGAGCAACCTGATCTTTAAAACTTACTTATGTCAGATTTATTTATTTGCTAAGAGTATAAGGCAATTTTGACCATTTTTTTTTTACCATTTGACTATTGTTCTTCTTCCCGAAACGAAAATGTTGAAGGATACATTTAAAAGACAAACTTTAATTTCGTACAGCTCTTTGTCCGGAAGCATGATATTCGCATAATTTTTTTATCAAGTAACATGTTACATCTTTAATTTTTCTAAAATACATTCAAATGGTAATTTACAGGAAATACCGACAATCCTATTATAAGTATTGAGAATTAAATATCTGAAAATCCAATTAAATCCTCGCAAAATTTGAATCGAAAACTTGAAGAATGTGTAGAATCACAGCAAGTTTCCAAGAAAGTAAAGAAGATATTTAATATAGTAGTTCCGCTCAAATAGTGTTAAAAATGGTTGTTAAAAATTTGATTTTTATATTATTCAGAAAAAAATCGAGGCATGGAGACAAGTCACTTCAAAAGAAAGTGGTAGAAGGAAATTTAAAATTGAAAAAATCTGTACCAGATGTTCTTACTGAATGCGACCAAAATGGATTTAGAGATCAAGTCGAAAGCACTATCCTAGAGAGTTCTCATAAAAAAAGGAGTAAGGAAAATGAAGACTTTAAAGAAAAATCTGGAAAGGTAGACAATTTTTTTAACCTTGTACTATATACTACACTACAAAGAACCCACAAGCGCACTTTCCGAAAAAACTTGCTCTTTTTTTGGGATTTGGTCCACCGTGGCCGTAACAAAAAACCAACTCCGTCGTAAGTTTAGACCTAAGCTTCGCGCTCGCTAATATACTTATCTCGCGCTTCGCGCTTGATAATGCACTTACGTGGCGCTACGCGCTCGGTCTTTGTGCTCAGATCTTTTATAACTAAAGGTACAAAAGGTCAAAACATCGAACACAGTAATTCGGTGACTGTGAATCCTCTTTTGTTAAAGCTCCTTCGGCTTTACCAAACACATTCTTATCACGTATCTCGTACTTCACACTCCAGTTGGCCCATGAAATTTTATACCATTTCCATAAATGTATCACAGTAAACCCCAAGAATAAATTTCATCTGTAGATTAGATAAAAACGCTGCAGCACGTTTATCTGATGAAAGACGAAATTTATCTGATCAAAGATAACATTTATCTGTCGCAAATATTTATTTGACATATTTGATATGTCAAATGGCTGCATCTAGGTTCACTGAAAAAATGTCTTCCATACATTCGAAAATCCTAGCGGTATTCATTTTTTAAATCGTCTCACATTATTTTAATAATTTTAACCAAAAAATCATTCACCTAGACTTACGGAATACACAGCTGCACTCTGGTTAGTTTATAGAGATTGTTTTTGTTTTGAACCTAGACGCTGTCATTTGACATGTCGCATATGTCAATTAAATATTTACTTAAGCTCAATTTGATCTTTCGTCAGATGAATTTGTATCCAATTTAAAAACAAAATTTATTCTGGGAGTTTACTGTGATAGTATTACCATTCAGAACATGCATTAGTAATAAAACAGACTTAGTTTCATGGTTTCATTACAAAATCCGCATTCTTTAAAAAAAATTGTTATTAAACATTTTATTGCAAGTTCTGTCATTTTTTCAATAACTTAATTATATTATTTCCAAATTTGAAAATACATTTACATATTTAAGGATCTTTGAAATACTGTAAAATCGTTGAATAAAAAAATGTATTTTTTGGATTTTCCACTATTTTTTATGCTGTCAAAATTTTAATTTTCGATTTGTCAAGATAACTCCACAAGCTGTTATAATAATTTGGTAGGGCATTCAAAAATCAACATTTTTCTTACGTTGACCTTGACTTTCATATCGAGCGTTATTCGGATTTGAATGTTAATTTTCGTTTTTTTTTTTTTTAATTTTGTAAATGCTAAAACTCTGG
>NC_046660.1:134300788-134305965 GCF_010883055.1 Belonocnema kinseyi
AGTATCTTGCTAAAGGGTGAGTTTCGCTATTTGTGAGAAATATAATCATCTCTATATTCACAATTGAAGTATTGTCGATAAGCACTGTGAGAGGAACAGTATGCAATAGGACCAAGACGCAAAGTAAACCTTTAGATGGCACAAAGTTAGCAGCAATTGGTGGTAAATAAATAAAATAAACACATTTTTATCACACATCCATCTAAAATGCGATATAAGGACCTGTTAGCAACCATAAAAATGCAATAGGACCAAGACGCAAAGTAAACCTTTAGATGGCACAAAGTTAGCAGCAACTGGTGATAAATAAATAAAATAAATACATTTTTATCACACATCAATCTAAAATGCGATATAAGGGCCTCTTAGCAACCATAAAAACATTATTTGTAAGTACCAGGTCCGCGAATCTTTACCGACGGTAACGCAGCACCGTAAGTAAAGGACGCACTGTAATCTGATCGGCTATAATGAACAGATGCTAGCATTTTCGGAACAGTGGCGATTCGCTTATAGCACAATTTATATGATCGTCGTTGAGGTCCCTGGCGGACGAAGGAACCGAGTGGAGCCTTTACAAAGTGCCAGAAAAGACCCCATTGGGTCCCCATTCGGTTCCTTTTTAAAAAAACAAAAAAAACAACAAAATCACCTTTTAAATTATTGAAATTCGGATTCCACGTTAAAATTTGCATTAGAAACTCACGGAGTAATCGCAATACCTTTTTTGTAGCTTCGGCCGATGTAAATTACAGGTATTTTATTTTTTTAAGTTTTTAACGCTGCAAGAAATAGTATTGCGATTACTCCGTGAGTTTCGAATAGAAAATGTAACGTACAATTCGAATTTCAACAGTTTAAAAGTTGATCTTGCTGTTTTTTTTTTTGAGTTTTTAAAAAAGGGACCAAATGGGGTCTTTGTGGGTACTTTGTACAGGCTCCTTTCGGTTCCTTCGGTCCGCCAGCGGTTATGGGCGAGATAAACTTAAATCGCACTTCTGATGCAATAGTGATAAAAAATATTGTGGGACACACGGCTTTTAAGCCAAATTTGTCCCCTCTGTGAAGTGAAAATACGGGGCGAAGCGAACCTCGACATTTAGTCGCCTCGTATAACCACTTCGCACTAGATTGAAAAGTGGTCTTTTGGTCTTTTTGGTAGCCAAAGACCGGACCATGTGATTTTGGTACCTTAAGACCGAATCCTGTATCCAAAATGTTCCTATACGTCAGGTATTTGAGATATCCTAACCTAAATATGCAAAAATAGCCATTATTAGCCATATTTGAGGCAATATAACATGATCAGCAATTTTTCTATCTAAAACTACTAACGCCATCGTTCAGTACTCCTTTCCATCTTCCATTTGCATTTTTGATCAACTCGAGTCGATTTTTTTTCTCCGAGATATCGCAAATTAACTATTTGAGTTCCACCAATCAATCGGGGATGATCGAAAATGGAAATGGAAGATAAAAAGGAGTACTAAACGATCGCGTTAGCAGTTTTTAAATAAAAAATTTTTTGAGTATGATATATTGCCTCAAATATTGCTAAAATAACCATTTTTGCACTTTTAGGTTAGGATGTGACAAAATCCAGATGCGTAGGAAAAATTAAGAAACGGATTCGTTTTTAGGACATTAAAATCCGTCAGGGTCACATAGTCCTGGGCCTTTGTGTACAAATTTTGTGTGTCTGTGTTATTATTATTATTTTTTTTTTGATGACGTGATACTTCTTTCGACTTGTTTTTTTATAATGGAACGTTCAATTATTTTTCTATCAAGATGAAAGGATAAGACCTGCAAGAAATTATGAATTTATCATTTAAAAACTTCTAAATTCTTAATAGTAATATTGTTTTAATGGAAAAAGTTGTTGCCGTCTGATCCAGGCGAAAGTCGTATTGCGCGATTTCTTCACTGCCAAGGTCATGTGACGAGTGGGTCACGTGACCAGATTCCCACCTTACCGGTACTTTTTTTAATTTCCTAACTTATTTTTACATGAAGCACTACATCGAGTTGAAAATTTGGGATACTAAATAAGAAGCACTAAGAAAGGTGGACCTGGTCCTGAATATTTAAAAATTATAAAAAAGCACAACAAAATTATTTACGAAAAAAACTTTTTTCATAGTTATAAACATTTAGGACCAGACCCACCTTTCTTAGTGCTTCTTACTTAGTATCCCAAATTTTCAACTCGATGTAGTGCTTCTTGTGAAAATAAGTTAGGAAATGAAGACAGTTTCGGTAAGGTAGGAATCTGGTCACTTGACTCAGTCATCACATGACCTCAATGTTTAAATTTCTTTTCAGACATAACTCGATATTATATGCAGCAAGAATTAGGTAAAAGTGAAGCTGAAGTAAGTGTAGAGATGGGATTCATGGGCAAATATATTGGTGCTAAAATTCAAGATTTGAGACGAGCTACTCGATCTAAAGTAGCACAAGACTCTACAAGTTTACAAGAATGTAAACGATTATTATCTAACATTGCGGAGGTTGAATATCATGGAATTTCCTTGTCGCCTGGAAAGCATAGTGATGGTAAACGGGAATAAATCATTTATCGATTTAAGTGATCTGATACATATTTCTTTAAGTTCAAATAGGAAGTAAGAACATCTTGTCTTTCCAGAGGATGCTGCAGGTAATGCCTCGATTGCATACGAAAACGTATGCACCGATTCTGAAGACGCAGGTAGTAATAATGAAATAGAAGAAATCCAGGGCAGCGACGATTCAGAGCAAAATAGTGGAGGTATAAGCCGTGAATCAGGGGATGATCTCGATGAAAGAAAAGGAATGGCGGATAACGATCGGGAAAAAAGGATAAAGTACAGGACGATGAGAATGAGAGAGAATTAGTTGTTTGAATTTTCTAACAGCAAAAGTAAATTAGAAAAGGTTCCCGTACTAAATAGCGTCAGAATGGCGTGTCAAATTAATCTTTGGCCTTAATATATTTTTTTCAGAATGAAAAGATGTGCCAAATGGAAAAATTTAAGGCCAATTTCATGGAGAGCCATTTTAAATGTATTTAGTACGGGATCTTTTATTAGCAAATATATTTTCCAACTGTGAAATTCATTTCTGTAATTTGTCAGCACCTTTTTTGTCGGTTGTGATCTTTCACTCTCAAAATCATAAATAAAGTCAGCCCGGTGCCACTTAAAGGCAGGTTTCAGCGTAATAATGGGATAAAAGTAGACGAAAGTAGACGGAGTAAATAGAAATGATAAAATCGTGTAAAAATTCAAAAATAAATGCGATTAAAGAAATTGAAAATGGCGGAAAATTAAACTAAATTAATTAAAAGAAGTAGTAAAAATGTGCGTATTTTTAATGTTATTTATTTTTATATGATTGCAAATATTATTCACTATTTTTAACAAACTCTAAAAATGTTGCAAAAAATCAATACAAATAAACAGAAAAAAGTTATCTTTTGAGAGTTTTGCATTAAAAAAAATGATTCCGCATTATTCTTCACATAAAGTATTTTTTGATTACAAAGAATAATTTTTATTTTTATAGAAAAATAAGTAAGATTAAAAATATTTACATTTTTATACATTTTTTTCTGTTTCCCGCCATTTTCAATGTCTTTCTAAATTTTTACACAGCTTTATCATTTCTTTTGCTCTATTTAATTCTAAAATTATGTGATATTTTCTTCAAGTTGAAACAAGAAGAAAAACATAGTGGGACTTTTAAAATAATCAATTTTCTCATTTTCACTATGCATTTCGTGCCACGTTGGCCATAAGGCAAACAGCGCCACTGAATGAAATCTCCAATATTTTAGGTTATTTTTATTTCGATCAAAGTATCAGAATCGACTAGAATCAATTATAGCCCTATAATAGCACGGAATGTTCCGGGAACGTTTCTGTAACTTTCCCTGAGCGTGTAAAATGTCCGCCGCTTGGGACACATAATACATTTTAATATCATATCCATATCATAAACTGACATCAATTTTGACATATCAATTACGATTTATCAGATATTCACTGACAATAATAACAATAAGGATAATTTACTTTTTAAACGTTCCACTAAAACGTACCCAAGTGACGGACATTTCTAACGCTCAGGGAACGTTTCTGAGACGCTCTGAATATTCCCGCGGAAGGTTTCAGGAAGGTTCCTGGAGCGTTCCGTGCAATTAGGGAATTATGTTTACGACAGGTTAAACAGTATTATTAGCTGTAGACAAAAATATTTTCTTCAACACAATCTTCATCGATTTGATCTGTAAGTTTGTGAACGATATAGTAAGATGTCCAAATATTGAAATATGTCAATGAAAAATGCAGACTGTGCATTTTCAAGTCACAAAATTGCTCCAGGACGAAATATGATATCGGTATCTACGTGCTAAACTCTCCAATCTGCGGATACTAGTCTCAACTCTCCAATCTTGTTTTATCATTGCGCCTAACGCCGCTACGCGTGCATGGCCCACGGGCCAGCACAAAACAAGATTGTAGTGTTTAAAGTAATATCTCCAGATTAGAGAGTTTAACACGGAGGTACCGATATACGATACACTTTTTAACTTATATTATTCAAAAAGGACACTTTTATATTTTTTTACAATCCATACTAATATGGTGAATATATCCCAAAATAATCAATCTTGTGCTAGAGTTTCGAAATTAATAAAATATCTTTTTTTCAATATTTTGGCGAAAAATGTAAATCCGTAACCGATTCTTTACTTGAAGATGTTGAGTCTGCATAAATTGACATGTATTCGAACTATGACTATCTTTAAATAAAGTGTTTCATACGTTGATGAAACCCTCGGATTATTTTTAAATTATTTCCATACTTACATTCAAGGGGCTGTGAGCTTTTTGAAAGTAAATTGAGCGAATTAAAAACACTGCATATCATTTTTTAGTAATTGCACAGCCACACAAAAAAAGTGTGCGGATCTGGTAACAAGACACACGTACTCCTATGGATTTTGGGGCGCTGAATTCAAATTCGGTATCAAAAATTACCCATCACGTCATGGTTGAGCCATAATCTCCAAAAATAACGAAAAATCCTGCACTGAGACAAATAAATTTCAAAATAATGCCAGTGATGCAAATTTTCACTTCAAAAACATGTCGACAACTGTGAAGGATCAACCCTTGCCTGATATCAAC
>NC_046660.1:134306065-134307428 GCF_010883055.1 Belonocnema kinseyi
TGGACAACTAGATAGTATGTGAGCTAAATGCTCGGGGTGTGCATGGCACGGCCTGCAGCTATCATCGGGAATGTCTTGGCTCAAAATGTGGCGACGGTATGTAAAGTGGAAATGACACCGTCTTGGCATGCAAAAATGAAACCCTCAGTACCAGACTTCAATCCGGGCAATTTAAGGAAAGCAAACGTTAGCTCACAAGACATTGACTGATCCTTCACATTTCTGTGGAAGATACCGTGCATCCTCTTATCTAGGAGCTGTTCACGAAAGTTTTTCTCTTGTGCTTTCTTAATCCGGGCTTTCAGGAGTGAGTACTCGAGATGGATTAGATTTGATGCATTTTGCTCACCCCTAATACTGAAGTCAAGTCCGATCGTTTCAGCAGCCTCCTCCGCTGCTTTGTACAGAAATGCTCCTTTGCCTACTTCCTCGTGATTCCTGACGATTTTAAGAAGAGGGTCTCTTCCATTTGAAACTCTATGTGCTGTACCCGGAATAATCCTGTTGTGAAGACATTCAAGACTCAATATTCCGCAACCCCCTTGACGACGTGAGATGTACAGTCGCGGTACGGAAGACTTAAGATGCATGCTTTTGTTCATGTGCATAACCTTTCTTGTCCCGAAATCAAGAGATCTGTGCTCGTTCTTCGTCCATGGAACTACTCCAAATGAATAGAGTAGTACTGGAATGGCAAGGATGTTCGTTGCAGATACTTTGTTCCTCGCCGACAGTTCGGAAGACCAAATCTGTCGGATGAGACGTTTGTATCTGCTTCGGAGAGTATCCTTTATAGGTGTCACATCCTGAATGCGGCTCTGTGGCACGCCCAGGTATGTATAAGTCTCTCCAGCGCAATGGTGTCGTATGGCGCTTCTATCAACGAGTTCAGGGTTTTCAGGGATGCCATTAAGTTTTCCTCGCTTCAAATAAACCTTGGCGCATTTGTCTAACCCAAATTCCATTCCAATTTCCTTAGTATATTGTTCGACAATCCCCAGAGCTAGATGCAGTTGCTCTCTGTTTTTAGCATAGATCTTAAGATCGTCCATGTAAAATACTTCAGTGACCTTGTACTTTCAATCTGCAGGTTTGCCGCACAAGTACCCGTCGGAATGGCGTAGTGCTAGAGATAGTGGCAATATTGTAAGGCAAAAGAGGAGTGGGCTCATGGTGTCGCCCTGAAAGACACCTCTCTGAAACGTGACCTTGTTAGTTGTCACACGATTTTTTCCAGATGAGATAGTAAATCTGATTTTTGAAAGCGGCATCAATCTCTCTATGCACCCAACTATTTGCGGATGAAACTTTAAGATTTCCAAAAGACAGATGATAAGTCTATGGGATGTAGAATCGAAAGCTT
>NC_046660.1:134307528-134318377 GCF_010883055.1 Belonocnema kinseyi
GTTTATTTGAAAATTAATCTGGTTTAGCTGAGAATGCAACAATTTGATAGAAAATAAAACTATTCTGTTGAAAATTAACTTTTTTTTCAAAAATTAAAATACATATATGGATACAGCAATTATATTAAAACACTGCGAAGTATAGCTATGCACTTACCATTTACGAGAAAGATGTATGCCTCCTCCCAGCTTCCATCGAAACTCTGAACACTGAAATATTTCGATTTCTTCTTTCGGTCAAAATTTGCTACATCAACCAGAAACAATTTGTCTTTTGTTCCGCGTATACGAATACCATTCTTCAAATATCTGTATATAGATTTTTCATATAACGGCTGCGAAATATTATGTCATTCTCCCGTTCGCGTCGCAAAACTCCCGTCCAGAAACGTCCATTTACTGTCTGTTTACCACACGGAACGCGAAGGCAAATGGACGCCACACACAAAATGGCCCTTGCGGCCGGACGCGTCGCTTAGGTATTAGGCTATCCCCCTTTCTCGTTTTCCTATTATCCTTTTGCTTTCACCCTATATCATTTCCCCTTCACTATTTCCCTTTCCCTATACCCTTTTCTCATCCCCCTTGAATTTGCCTTTCCTCTTTCCCAATCCCCTACACTTTTTTCTTTTCCCTTTTAACCCCTTCCTTTTCTCAATTCCTCTTTACAATTTCCCCTTTGCCTATCCGACATTTCCCATTTCTTCATTCCCCCATACTCTTTAGCCTTTTTTCATGTTCTTCCCGTTCCCATTTTATTTTCCCGTTTCCCTTTTACAAACTTTTCTTTCCCTTCTCACCCTTTCCTGTTTCTCCCTTTTTTCTTCCCCCTTTCTTTCCCCCATTCTCTTTGACTATTTCGCTTTCCTCTTTTAACCTGTCCTTTTTCATCCTTTCCCCGTTCCCTTCAACCTTTCTCTCTTTTCCCCATTTCACCCTTTCCCTTTTTCTTTTCTTCTTTCTTGATTCTCATTTTTCCATTTTTCCATTTCCCCATTCTCCTTAACCGCTTCCCCTTTCCTTTTTACAACTTCGCCTTTCACCTTTCTCTATTTCCCCATTCCCTTAACCTTGTTCTCTTTCCTATTCTCTCTCCCCTTTTTTCTCTTTCTCACTTTCCCTTTCATTTGTACCCTTTTCCTTTTATTTCTCACTTTTCCTTTCATTTTTGTATCATTTTCTCCTTCCTTTTTCCTTTTCCTTATTCCCTTTTCCTGTTTCCCTTTCCCTTCCTCTTTTCATCTTTCCCTTTTCAACCTTTTCCTGCTTCCTTTACCCATTTTCCCCTTCCCTTTTTTCCAAAAGGGAAAATGAGAAAGGGGAAAGGGTGAAAAATGAAAGAGGAAAAGAAAAGGGGATAGAGGGAAATGGGGAAAAGAGAAAAAAGTTAAAAGGAACGGGGAAAGGATAAAAAGGGAAACCTTAAAAGGGAAAGGTTAAACGGGAAAGAAAAACAGCAAAAGGAAATGGGGGAAAGGACAACGGAAGGAAAAAATGAGAAATTGGAAAGGAAGAAAAGGGTAAGGACAGAGGAAAAGGTAAAAATGGGACGATAAAAAGAGAACGTGGAAAATAGAAAAAAGGGAACGGGGAAATGAAGATGAGGGGAAAAGGGAATTGGTGTAAAGGGGAAGTGGAAACGCTAATAAGGAATGAGAGAATAAAAGGGGAAAGTATTGAAAGGGAAAAGTGAAAATGGGAAAGGGGAAAGGAAAACTGTGAAGGGGGTTGGGAAAGGGGAAAGAAAAATACAAAGGGGGTGAGAAAAAGAGTAAAGGTGAATGGTTCTTTTTACCCTTGTTCTTTTGCCTATTTTTCTCTTTTCCCTTTTATTTTTCTCATTGCCCCTTTTCCTTTCCCTTTTCACCCATATAGATTCATATAGAAGTAGGTAATTAGCGCGTCGTCAGAAAAGTCCCACTTATAAAATCCATATAGAAACCACTTAAAATCCTGTTTGCAATTTCATATAGATTACATATCAGGAGAATACACATAAAACCATATAGAAGTAAGAAATTAGCACGATGTTTAAAAAATCATATTTGCACATCCATATAAAAAGTACGTCAAATTATTTTTGCAGTTTCATATAGAATACATCTTGAGAGGATACATATAGATCCATATAGAAGTAGATAATTAGCGCGTCCTCAGAAAAGTCCCACTTATAAGATCCATATAGAAACCACTTAAAATCCTATTGGCAATTTCATATAGATATTCCCTTTATTCCCTTTTCCTGTTTCCCTTCCCCTTTTCATCTTTCCCTTTTCAACCTTTTCCTGTTTCCTTTACCCATTTTCCCCTTACCTTTTTTCCAAAAGGGAAAATAAGAAAGGGGAAAGGGTGAAAAATGAAAGAGGAAAAGAAAAGGGGATAGAGGGAAATAGGGAAAAGAGAAAAAAGTTAAAAGGAACGGGGAAAGGATAAAAAGGGAAACCTTAAAAGGGAAAGGTTAAACGGGAAAGAAAAACAGCAAAAGGGAATGGGGGAAAGGACAACGGAAGGAAAAAAATGAGAAATTGGAAAGGAAGAAAAGGGTAAGGACAGAGGAAAAGGTGAAAATGGGAGCAATAAAAAGAGAACGTGGAAAATAGAAAAAAGGGAACGGGGAAATGAAGATAAGGGGAAAGGGGAAATGGTGTAAGGGGGAAGTGGAAACGCTAATAAGGAATGGGAGAATAAAAGGGAAAAGTGTTGAAAGGGAAAAGTGAAAATTGGAAAGGGAAAGGATAACTGTGAAAGGGATTGGGAAAGGGGAAAGGAAAATACAAGGGGGTGAGAAAAAGGGTAAAGGTGAAGGAGAATGGTTCTTTTTACCCTTGTTCTTTTTCCTATTTTTCTCTTTTCCCTTTTATTTTTCTCATTGCCCCTTTTCCTTTCCCTTTTCACCCATATAGATTCATATAGAAGTAGGTAATAAGCGCGTCGTCAGAAAAGTCCTACTTATAAAATCCATATAGAAACCACTTAAAATCCGGTTTGCAATTTCATATAGATTACATATCAGGAGAATACACATAAAACCATATAGAAGTAGGAAATTAGCACGATGTTTAAAAAATCCTATTTGCACATCCATATAAAAAGCACATCAAATTATTTTTGCAGTTTCATATAGAATACATCTTGAGAGGATACATATAGATCCATATAGAAGTAGGTAATTAGCGCGTCGTCAGAAAAGTCCCACTTATAAGATCCATATAGAAACTACTTAAAATCCTGTTTGCAATTTCATATAGATTATATGTCAGGAGAATACACATAAAACCATATAGAAGTAGGAAATTAGCACAACCTAAAAAAAATCCTATTTGCACTTCCATATAAAAGGCACGTCAAATTATTTGTGCAGTTTCATATAGAACACATCTTGACAGGATAGATATAGATCCATATATAAGTAGTTAATTAGCGCGATGTTAAAAAAATCTCATTTGTTTATCCATATAGAAACCTCTTCAAATGTTCTTTGTAATTTCATATAGATTACATGTTAGGAGCATACATATAAAGCCATGTAGATGCTTAGGGACTTAGTGTGTCGACAGGAAAATCCTGTATGGATATCTCTATAAATACTTATAACAAAAGGGACGTTCTTGGAATTCCATACAGAAACCATCTCAAATTCAAACCACCTCAAGGAGATCAATATAGATACTTGTAGATTTTCTATGTGGCAAATTTTCTCGTAAGTGGGACTTTCAATAGAAACCATTAGGTGCATTTAGATACTTATAGAAGGTCTATATGGATCTATGAGACATTTAATGGAGGGATTTCTCACGTTGGAATTCACGTAGAACGAGTCATCGGATCGGTAAGACAAAAATATACCATTTTGCCTAGAACTGTCCCAATTTCAATGCTTTGCCCTGAGGATGATGGCGTTAGTATGCTTGACGAATTTGGTTTGGTTTGCTGTGCTCTTCTCAACTTATGTCCTTCCATGGTATCGGATGTGTATCAGGGTGTCCATCGAGCTTGAAAACCTAGAATTCTCCTTAAATTTTTAAACCTTGAAAACCTGGAAATCACCCTTAATTTTTTACGAGAATCTTGAATTTGATTTTTTTGTATTCTTTTCTCATAAAATATTTATTTGTATGAATATAAAGAGTATATTAAATATTTAGAGATGCTCCTTGTAATATTTTAGTGTTTTAATATTTAAAAGGTGGTAAATGTTGTAAAATTTTGATATTAATTCAGTTTTGAGATTAACATTCTTGAGGGATCGATCACTTCATTTTTTCATTTGCACCTTTCTAGATTTGAAAATATTTCAAATGTTTCAAACAATTTCAAAGATGTAAAAGGAGTTCAAACGATTTCTAATGACTTCAGAATGATTTTAAAGATTTCTAAAACAAATCTTCAAACTATTTTTGAATTTGTCAAGAGTCTTCACAAAGATTTCAATTATTTCAAAGAATTTACAAATATTTAAAAGGTTTCCCAGAGATTTATGCATCAGATTTTAAAGATTTAAAGGATTTAAAGGATTAAAAGGATCCTAAAAATTCCACAGTGATATTAAAAAATCTCACAAGGATTTCAAAGAGTTTTAAAGATTTCAAATTTAATTATCTAACATTTTTTAGTGACTTACAAATGCTATTTCGAAGTTCAATAAAATATCTTGAGGTTAGATGACAGTTTCTAAAATATTATGGATTTAATGTGCTGAATTCCCTCAAATAAAACCAAGAATTTAACGACAACATTTTCTTTGTTCTTTTTTATTTTGGTCCAAAAAATAATCTTTTCCTTTCGTTTTGTAGAAATTATGATTTGCTTTTTTTAGGTTACAGTATGAACATTTTGTGGTGCTTGTCCAAATTTGGTTCTTAGATTATTGGTTTTATTTTCAGGAATTCTGCACATTAACTTGATTATTGGACTTAAAATAGGATTTTAAATTTGATTTTAATCTCATTTACATTTCTTAAATTTTATATATTATCGAATTCTAAAATAAACCTTTATATTGGAATTTTGTTCATAGGAAACGTTAGACATCCTGAATTAATATTGCAATTGCTTGCATAGTTTAATAATGTTGAAATATTTAAAAAAAAAGGGTCTAAAATAGGTTCTAAGTATTTCTGGATACTGCTTTAATAATTTGTTACATTTGTTGCTTATTGCGCATTTAATCGCAAGTTAACGATGCTGTGTTATTTAGAAATAATTTGCAAATAATAATTTTCAATGGATTTGTGAGTAATAATGCTATTGCATGCAAAGTTAAGGAAGTTGTGATACTTAAAAATCAATCTGTAATTATGGCTAAGCATAAGTTTTTATATAGTTGTTGCAATATTTACGATGATTTAGGTGCTGAATAAAATACTGTCCTATAATGTACTTCAGTCCATATTTTATTTCCGAATTCTTTATTTCCTTTAAAAAAACTATTCTAACGTAATTGTGTCATTTATAATTAAATTCATATTGTAGGTAGACATGTAGGAAATAAAAAAGGGCAGACTGTAAAATAAAATTTGCTGGTATTTGAACATTTTTAACGCTGAAGGGCTAGGGTAAAGGCAGCAATGAACGAGGATCAACCAGATGTCGAGGGTCGATGGATATTTTTAATTATAAATAGTAAATTGCAATTTATTAGATTGAAATTTTTAAAAACAGAAATAGAGTTATTTTTTATTTATTATTTATATTTAAATATTACTACAGTGACTAAGAATAATGAAGCTATTTTCAAGTAAATAAATTATTTGAAAAAAGTTTATTTAGCATTTATTGAAATAAAATATCGGATAATTGCGGAAAACTTTTGTCAAAGATCTATTTCTTGAGGATTCGGTACAAGAAATGTTGCCTTCGATACTTTTGTTTGCGACTAAATTGTCGATTATGAATTGCGAGAGCACACTTTAGGTTACATCAAAATTAAACTCCATAGTTATCTTTAACGATTAGTATATTTCAATTATTTATCAAGGTAGGGATTTTGTGAGCTTTTAAATTAAACCATTAGTAATCTTTATCTTCTTTTAAATATAGAAAACCAGAACAAAGTCCGCTTACAATTTTTTTAATTTCAACTAAGTATTTAATATTATTTTCTTATTTATTTAGCGAATTACAGGGCTCTCCTCAAAGTGGTATTTTTAGATATTACGTATCATTAAATAAACTCAATTCTACAATTTTATTCAGTAATTAAGTAAATTTGTCCTTTATTTGAATTTTTGATTAGGCTGCCATTGGCCTCCACACTCTCGACTAATCAGTCTATAGTACTCGAGCCATTGGGGAATGCACCACGCGAAACTGTGTTTTTAACGCATTTACTTTATTTTTTGCCATTTTTATCTCAAGTTTTAATTTCATGTATACAAATACAGATAGATATTAAAGTTGGATAAATTTTCTGTCCGAGTAACAAAGTTATGAGTTCTCGTCCACGGGAAAAAGGGTGATAAAATTCGAGTTTTACGATTTTTTCGGAAATTGGTTTCTTTATCTTAGCTATAGTTACATTTGTAAATGCAATTCTGAAATTTGAACAAATCTGTTGCAAGCATTGCAGAACCAAAAAAATCGCAATCAGGAATCTATGTTAAACCTATACATTCTAAATGAAACCATTGAATAGGGCACTCTTGGTTACATTGCAGCAATGCGCGTTCATCGTCAGGCTCACCGCAATCACACCACGTATCTGTCTCCAAATGGTCGAAATCCCGCAAGTTTGTGTGCCATATTCCTAGAAGTTCTGGTAGAATGACATTCAGATGCAGAAATTCAGCCTTTGAAATATTTGCTTTTGAGAAATTTTCATCAAAATAAATTCTTTCAATTAATTTCTGCCTGGTAGACGATATTACAAAATCACAGTATCTTCTTTTGGTTACGTACATTTGCAACATCATCTAATAATAATATTCGTGGTTTCTATACGGCGAAAAGGTGCCGTCATCTTTGAACAGGAGACAACTGGTTTTCTTTTTAGCAAATGATGTCAAATCCATCTTTGCATGCAACATCGAATAAGGGCATTTAATTTCTAGGCAGTCTGGTCTACAGTATTCACAACAAACTAAAGCGACAGGTGATGCACCGAAAGTAGGACCATCAAGGGATATGATAAATCCCGTAATTTCCATTTCGAATTTAAGTGTGCCTCTTCCTAATATACTCTTCATATTCTTTTCTGGCAATATCTTCATCCTCTAGACCATACTGAACTGCTTTATTCTTGAACAAAACTTACCGAGGATAACATATTACCTTAATAAGAGATAAAGAGGGCTTTTCTGGTGAAGTATGGCATGCAGCCTTAAATTTTGATGCAGTAATCCTCCCAGCTTTAAATGAAAACTAATATAGAATCTTACTTTAGACTAAGGTTTTTCCTGTATAACGAATGTTGACTGCTACACTTCAAACGCGTCGCCTGTAAGTAGCAGTCAACAGGTGTTATACGTCTCTTATCTTCTTAAACTTTCTACCGTTAAAAAAAAACTATTGCGATTATTCCTTGACCTTCTATAGGAAAGTTTAACGTAGAATCCATATTTTTAAAATTTTAAAGTTTATTTTGCTGTTTTTTCGATTTTTTTAAAGAAGGAACTGAATGGGGACTATGCGAATTGAGTTTACTCAAAAAAGCATTTAAGGTTTCATCCTTCAATGGCAGAACATTCTTCAATTTGGTATCTGAAAAGAACCTTAATTCATTAAATATTTGCAAACATTCGAATTTGTCGCCACAAAGTAAATTTTCAACCTAGATCGACTTATTTTCGAATAAATACTTTGTGACTTCAACAATATAATTGAATTTTCAGTTAAATAGTAGAGGTTTTAACCAATAGAAATTGGATTCGAAACGAATAATATAATAACAGACTTTTCAATAAAAAGGAATTCCTTTTCAACAAAAATTTTGATTTTTTTTACTAAAAATATGAATTTTAAACTTCAAAAAAGAATTTTTTATCCCAAATACGAACTTTCAATGACACAGTTTTTAGTGAAATTTTCAAAAAAATAATGTGATTTTAAAACAAATAGCAGAATTTGTAACCAATAGAGAAACATTCTAAACCAAAAATATAATAATAGAGTTTGCAATTAAAAAGAATGAACTTCGAACCGAAAAACAGTAATTTTCAACATCAACAAAATTATTTTTATATATAAAGATAAATTTTTGAAACAAAATAACGAATTTCCTATCCAAAGACCAATTTTAGAAAAAAAACAGTTTAATTTACCGCCCAAAAATTTTATTTTAACAACATAGTGGTATTTTAAATAAAATAATAAAATTTTCAACCAAATAGTAGGATTTTTAACCAAAAGAGATCGATTCTGATAACTCTAAAGAAAATAGTTTAATTATCCACAAAATAATTGAAGTTTTATTTGAGTAATAAAAATTTTTCACAAAGACAAATTTCGAACACAATAGTTCAATTTTCGACGAAAAAGATTGACTAAAGAAGGCAATTAAAATTCTAACCGAACACCACAATACTTAAATTAGAGAGACAAATTCTAAATTAAAAAGATGATACAAGACTTTTAACATAAAAAGAGTTGACTGTCAACCAAAAATAAAACAAAATGTTTAATAACAAAGAATTCACTTTCAACCACAAAAAAGGCGAGTTTTGTACCAAAAGACGAATTTTCAATCCAAAATAATAAATTTTCTATCGAAGAAGACAAATGTTGAAAAAGAAGCTGCATTTTCGAACAAAAAGATTGACTTTCAATCAAAAATATAAAAGAATTTCTAATAACATGGAATACACTTTTAACAAAAAAAAACAGACGACTTTTGTACACAAAGACAAATTTTCAATACAAAATAATAAATTTTCTATCGAAAAGGAAAAATGTTAAACAAAGAAGCTGCTTTTCCAACCAAGAATAAAATAGAATTTTTAATAACAAATAATTCACTTTCAACAAAAAAAAATTTTTTACCAAAAGACGAATTTTCAATCCAAAATAATAAATTTTCTATCTAAAAAGACAATGTCGAACAAAGAAGCTGCATTGTCGACCAAAAATATAATAGAATTTTTAATAACGAAGAATTCACTTTCAACCAAAAGAAAGACGACTTTTGTACCAAAAGACGAATTTTCAATCCAAAATAATAAATTTTCTATGGAAAAAGACAAATGTGGAACAAAGAAGCTGCATTTTCAATCACGACTTTCAACCAAAAATATAATAGAACTTTTAGCAACAAAGAATTCACTTTCAACCAAAAAATATGAGTTTTGTACCAAAAGACGAATTTTCAATACAAAATAATATATTTTCTATCTAAAAAGACAAACTTTGAACAAAGAAGCTGCATTTTCAACAAAAATATAATAGAATTTTTAATAACAAAGAATTCACTTTCAACCAAAAAAAAATACGACTTTTGTACCAAAAGACGAATTTTCACTCCAAAATAATAAATTTGCTATTTAAAAAGACCAAATTTGATAAAGAAGCTGCATTTTCAACCAAAAATTTAATATAATTTTTATTAACAAAGAATGCAATTTCATCCAAAAAAGACGACTCTTTTACCAAAAGACGAATTTTCAATTCAAAATAATAAATTTTCTATCGAAAAAGACAAATGTTGAACAAAGAGGATGCATTTTAAACCAAAAATATAATAGAATTTTCAATAATAAAGAATTCACTTTCAACCAAAAAACAGACGACTCTTGTACCAAAAGAAGAATTTTCCATACAAAATAATCAATTTTCTATCTAAAAAGATAAACTTTGAACAAAGAAGCTGCATTTTCAACCAAAAATATAATAGAATTTCTAATAACAAAGAATTCACTTTTAACCCAAAAAAAGACGACTCTTGTACCAAAAGACGAATTTTCAATCCAAAATAATAAATTTTCTATACAAAAAGATAAATGTTGAACAAAGAAGCTGCGTTTTGGACCAAAAAAGATTGACTTTCAACGAAAAATATAATAGAATCTTTAATACCAAAAAATAAACTTTCAACCAAGAAAAGACGACTTTTGTACCAAAAGACGAATTTTCAATCCAAAATAATAAATTTTCTATCGAAAAAGATAAATACTGATCAAAGAAGCGGCATTTTGGACAAAAAAGATTGACTTTCAACCAAAAATATAATAGAACTTTTAATAACAAAGAATTCACTTTCAAAAAAAAAAAGACGACTCTTGTAACAAAAGACGAATTTTCAATCCAAAATAATAAATTTTCTATCGAAAAAGATAAATACTGATCAAAGAAGCGGCATTTTGGACAAAAAAGATTGACTTTCAACCAAAAATATAATATAATGTTTAATAAAAAAGAACTCACTTTCAACCAAAAAAAAGACGACTTTTCTACTTAAAGACGAATTTTCAATCAAAAATAATAAATTTTATATCTAAAAAGATAAATGTTGAACAAAGAAGCTGCACTTTCGAACAAAAAAATAATAGAATTTTTAATAACAAAGAATTCACTTTCAACAAAAAAAAAACTTTTGTACCAAAAGACGAATTTATAATCCAAAATGATAAATTTTCTATCGCAAAAGACAAATGTTGAGGAAAGAAGCTGCATTTTCGACCAAAAATATAATAGAATTTTTAATAACAAAGCATTCACTTTCAACCAAAAAAAAGACGACTTTTGTACCAAAAGACGAATTTTCAATCCAAAATATTAAATTTTCTATCGAAAAAGACAAATGTGGAACAAAGAAGCAGCATTTTCGACCATGACATTCAACCAAAAATATAATAGAACTTTAATAACAAAGAATTCACTTTCAACCAAAAAAAGACGACTCTTGTAACAAAAGACTAAT
>NC_046660.1:134318477-134320112 GCF_010883055.1 Belonocnema kinseyi
TAATTTTCAAATTATTTTAATATTTTAGTGTGAGATTTTAAAGGATTTGAAATATTTGAGGGTATTTATTGAATTGTAAGGTATTTTCAAGAGCTTTAAAATCTCTTTAAAGATTTTAAAAGGTTTTTAAGGATTTTTAATATTTGATGATTTTTTGGAAGATCTTAAGGAATTTTCAACTTATTTTTATAATTTAAAGGAATTTCAAAGAATTTTAACAACTTTAGCAGGGTTATGTAAAAAAATTCCAAAGTAATTTATAAATCTTTAAAAGATGCCAAGGTCTTTCAAAATAGTTTGAAGGTTTCGAAATATTTGAGAGTATTTTAAAACATTCCAAGGAATTTTCAATTTTTGACAGTAATTTAATATGAGATTTTAAAGGATATTTTAATAGATTCCAAGGAATTTTCAATTGATTTCAATAATTTAGTATGAGATTTTAAAGGATTTGAAAGCTTTTAATGTATTTTTAAACTTGTAAGGAATTTTCAAGAGCTTTCAAAAATTTTAAGCGGTTTTAAAGGATTCAGAATTTTTCAGGATATTTTAAAACATTCCAACGATTTTTCAATTAATTTCAATAATTTCGAGCGATTTCAAAGAATTTAAAAATTTTTTTCTCATATTTTTTTTGGTTGTTGATTCATCAATTAGTTGGATAAATTTGTTTTCTGAAAATGTAACTATTTTGTAGAAAATTTATTTTCTTTTTGGTTAAAGATTAATTTTTTTAACCAGAAATTTAACTATTCTATGTTTAAATGAAAAGTGATCACTTTTAGTTACAATGTTTTGTATTTTATTGAATACACTTCTTTTTTGTTAGAAAAGTAATCTTTGTTTAGCTTTTTGGATGAAAATGTAATTTTTTTATTTAAAATTTTACTATCATGTTGAAAACAATTAAAATTTTTTTTTGTTCAGTTATGTATTTGATTATTTTGATCATTCTTCTGCGCATTTTAGATCAGCTCTAAAGGACATTATTCATATGAGGGACAATAGTGCGGCCTAGGCTTAGTTTGAACTATTGTTCTAATAGTCTCAACAATCACATAGCTACGAATTTTTATTTTGTTTTATTTTTATTTTTAGTTAGGATTTTCTGTAATAAAGGGACTTTCCCGTGGATTTCTCTAAATAAATTATTTTAGATTGAAAATTCGTCTTTTGGTACAAAAGTCGTCTTTTTTGGGCTGAAAGTGTATTCTTTGTTATTAAAAATTCTATTATATTTTGGGTTGAAAGACAATCTTCTTCGGTCCAAAATGCAGCTTTTTTGTTCAACATTTATCTTTTAATATAGAAAATTTATTATTTTGGATTGAAAATTCGTCTTTTGGGACAAGAGTTGTCCTTTTTTTGGTTAAAAGTGAATTCTTGGTAATTAGAAAGTCTATTATATTTTTGGTTGAAGTTCAATCTTTTTTGGTCCAAAATGCAGCTTCTTTGTTCAAGATTTATCTTTTTACATAGAAAATTGATTATTTTGGATTGAAAATTCGTCTTTTGTTACAAGAGTCGTCTTTCTGTTGTTGAAAGTGAATTCTTTGTTATTAAAAGTTCTATTATATTTTTGGTTGAAAGACAATCTTTTTTGGTCCAAAATGCAGCTTCTTTGTTCCAAATTTA
>NC_046660.1:134320212-134321254 GCF_010883055.1 Belonocnema kinseyi
GTTGTTGAAAGTGAATTCTTTGTTATTAAAAGTTCTATTATATTTTTGGTTGAAAGACAATCTTTTTTGGTCCAAAATGCAGCTTCTTTGTTCCAAATTTATCTTTTTAGATACAAAATTGATTATTTTGGATTGAAAATTCGTCTTTTGGTACAAGATTCGTCTTTTTTTTAGTTAAAAGTGAATTCTTTGTTACTAAAAATTCTATTATATTTTTGGTTTAAAATGCAGCCTCTTTGTTCATCATTTGTCTTTTTAGATAGAAAATTTATTATTTTGTATTTTAAATTCGTCTTTTGGTACAAAACTTTTTTTTGTTGAAAGTGAATTCTTTGTTATTAAAAGTTCTATTATATTTTTGGTTGACAGTCATGGTCGAAAATGCAGCTTCTTTGTTCCACATTGGTCTTTTTCGATAGAAAATTTATTATTTTGTGTTGAAAATTCGTCTTTTGGTGTAAAAGTTGTCTATTTTTTGGTTGAAAGTGAATTCTTTGTTATTAAAAATTCTACTATATTTTTGGTTGAAAGTCAATCTTTTTTGGTCCAAAATGCAGCTGCTTTGTTCTATATTTATCTTTTTAGATAGAAAATTGATTATTTTGGATTGAAAATTCGTCTTTTGTTACAAGAGTCGTCTTTTTTTTGTTGAAAGTGAATTCTTTGTTATTAAAAGTTCTATTATATTTTTGGATAACAGTTATGGTCGAAAATGAAGCTGCTTTGTTCTACATTTATCTTTTTAGATAGAAAATTTATTATTTTTGATTGAAAATTCGTCTGTTGGTACAAGAGTCGTCTTTTTTTTTTAAAGTGAATTCTTCGTTATTAGAAATTCTATTATATTTTTGGTTGAAAGTCAATCTTTCTTGGTCCAAAATGCAGCTTCTTTGTTCAAGATTTATCTTTTTACATAGAAAATTGATTATTTTGGATTGAAAATTAGTCTTTTGTTACAAGAGTCGTCTTTTTTTGGTTGAAAGTGAATTCTTTGTTATTAAAGTTCTATTATATTTTTGGTTGAATGTCATGGTCGAAAATG
>NC_046660.1:134321354-134322835 GCF_010883055.1 Belonocnema kinseyi
AGGTGGTTTCCCCAGTAGGCCTAATCCACCATCAAAACCAAATATTTACAAATTTACAATATTTACACATTTACAAGAGTATTCTTAATCCTGAAGTCATTAAAACTTTATAAACACTTTAGAAATTCAACACGAAATCAATACAACAATTACAAGCTAATCGGAACAAATTTAACAATAAATCAAATAAAGAAGTCACGAAATCTTTTTTCATAAGTTCAAGTAGATCTTTGGAAATCTGAAATGAAATGTTTTTTTCTACGAAAAAAAAGGCAAATCTCACTTCCGCAACCGCTACTTTTTCGGCAAAAGTTAATTCGTTTGATTTAGAAATGTCGTCATTTTCCTCTACTGACTCGAATTCAGGCGGCAAAACAGTAGGTAGAACTGCTGCAAACGGATTCGAAAATGCAGAAGACTCGTCATAAAAAATAGTATGCACTTCATCCAAAGGTAAAGAGTCCATTAAATTATTTGAAGCTATCTGTGATGAAATGCGTTCATCGTTAAATTTCAATAAGTTAAATGCTTTTGCATGTGCTTTACTCTTTTCGTGCATTTCAATATTTGATTTACCGCAAGAAAATGGTTTTTTGCATGCACGACAATAAAATGATGAATTGTCACTTTGAATTGGTCTCACCCATTTTCTCCATTCCGGGAATTCATCGTACCACTGGAACTGAAACTTTTTACACGACAAACGTTTTGGCAAGTCACTTTTGACTGCCTCACAATGAGAAGCTTTAGGCATTTTAAAATTAGAGAAATTTCAATCAAAAATAAACCAAACCAATGAATCTCAATTATTTTAATTACTTTAAAATAGAAAATATACTAGAATCAACTGTCAAGCATTTAACGCTGTGAACATGAATCCTTCTAAGAAACAAAAGACAGTCTAAATTCTAAAATCCTCATAATAATCGATAAATAATCGATCTATCGAGTAATTTAAATGTAACTAGTATTTTCTACTAAATTAATATTTTTATTAGAGAGAAATTGTTTCTCTGCTTTTTTCACCAATTTTTTAAATATTTAAATATTATTTATTCCGTTCCCCATTTCAATAATTTTTTATGTGCTTTCCATGCGATTGCGAAAATATTAAAAAATTTCATTACAGGATCTAAACCTATATTTTCTTGTGGGCACATTTTAACAAATCGTTTGTTTATTTGCTATGTTTTAATTATAATTTCAGTCCTGAAACTCATTATAAAGTTTCTCCTAACACTTAGGCCTACGGATCTACCTCTCTGGTGGTGTGGAAAAGAGAAAAATATAAATATACAGTATGATATACATTTTTGTATATAATTATAAAATGATATACATTTTTTTTGAAAACATGCTTTTAAATTTTGAACGCTTTTAATTTATTTATGATTATTAATTTTTTATGGAAAAACTTCCATATATCAGGATTTTTTATAAAATGTCACGGTATTTTCAACTTATTTTTATAATTTTAAAGA
>NC_046660.1:134322935-134327992 GCF_010883055.1 Belonocnema kinseyi
TTGGTTAAAAATGCAGCTTCTTTGTTCAACATTTGCCTTTTTAGATAGAAAATGTATTATTCTGGATTGTAAATTCGTCTTTTGGTACAAACCTTTTTTTTTTGTTGAAAGTGAATTCTTTGTTATTAGAAATTGTATTATATTTTTGGTCGAAAATGTAGCTGCTTTGTTCAACATTTGTCTTTTTAGATAGAAAATTTATTATTTTGGATTGAAAATTCGTCTTTTGGTACAAGAGTCGTCTTTTTTTGGTTAAAAGTGAATTCTTTGTTATTAAAAATTCTATTATATTTTTGGTTGAAAGGCAATCTTTTTTGGTCCAAAATGCAGCTTCTTTGTTCAATATTTATCTTTTTAGATAGAAAATTGATTATTTTCGATTGAAAATTCGTCTTTTGGTGCAAGAGTCGTCTTTTTTTTAGTTAAAAGTCAATTCTTTGTTATTAAAAATTCTATTATATTTTTGGTTTAAAATGCAGCCTCTTTGTTCAACGTTTGTCTTTTTAGATAGAAAATTGATTATTTTTGATTTTAAATTCGTCTTTTGGTACAAAACTTTTTTTTTTGTTGAAAGTGAATTCTTTGTTATTGAAAGTTCTATTATATTTTTGGTTGACAGTCATGGTCGAAAATGCAGCTTCTTTGTTCCACATTTGTCTTTTGCGATAGAAAATTTATTTTGTATTGAAAATTCGCCTTTTGGTACAAAAGTCGTCAATTTTTTGGTTGAAAGTGAATTATTTGTTATTAAAAATTCTACTATATTTTTCGTTGAAAGTCAATCTTTTTCGGTCCAAAAGGAAGCTGCTTTGTTTTACATTTATCTTTTCAGATAGAAAATTTATTATTTTGGATTGAAAACTCTTCTTTTGGTACAAAAGTCGTTTTTTTTTGTTGAAAGTGAATACTTTGTTATTAAACATTCTATTATATTTTTGGTTGAAAATGCAGCTTCTTTTTTCCACATTTGTCTTTTTCGATAGAAACTTAATTTTTTCGTATTGAAAATTCGTCTTTTGGTGCAAAAGTCGTCTTTTTTTTTTTTGAAAGTGAATGCTTTGTAATTAAAAATTCTATTATATTTTTGGTCGGAAATGCCGCCTAGTCGAGACCTGTCGCGTGTGCTCTTGATTATATTTAGCTTAAAATTGACTACATTTCATTGGAAAAATAAGGAGAGTTGTACTCGTGCCTGGGACCCCATTCTTTACCGAAATAGTATTTTTACTTGCTCCCTGATTGATGTTTTCATTCATAGTTTGACATTTTTCTGAAGTTGACCTAACCTCAAAACTGTACGAGTTTTCTGTGTTCTTACGTTCGCGCTCTACTCATCATGGCACCTAGTGGAACAAAAGAGATAAAGACTCTCCATACTGAAGTGATCTGTCGTGGGTGCAATTCCAAAGTGGTAGACGCGGTTTTTTGCCCTAAGTGCAATACCCCCTACCATCAATCATGTGCAGCGAGTATCAGGCTGCTGGATAACGGAGCATATTCTAGATGCTGTGCTCCACGTCAACGGTCACCTCTGTAGCTAGTCTCTCGTCCAAAATCGACAGTCTGTCCTCTAGCATTGACAATGTTATTGTCAGAGTTGAAACGACAGAGAAACTAGTTGAGGACCTGTCAAAGAAAGTTGAGACTGCGGAAGGTAGGATTAACATGCTTGAATCTGTAAACACTAGGTCCCAATCAGTAGATGAGCAAGCCGTTATTCAGAAATGCATGCTAGAAATAATGCAAAGGAATGCTAAAAAAAGGAATTTGATTCTTTTTGGTCTCCCTGAGCATGCGAGCCCCAATTCTAATGACACTGCTCCTATAGTTACTCCCTCGTCTGTCATTGAAATGCATGAAATTTCAAAAATGAAAACTACATTGGAGACCCGTCGCCAGGGTGGGGAGGAGGATCTCAAGCTGACTTTTCGCCAAGGGATACCAGTTGTGAGGAAAATAAGTCAACACAAGAATTCAACGTCAATCCCGGTAGAGCCTGCGAGCGAAACATAACAAATGAAATTTCGCAAAGCAGTGTGAGTAATCCCTCTTTGAATTGCGTTAGTGTAAATATCAACGGCCTGTGTTTAGAGATATACTACCAGAATGTCAGGGGCGTACGAACCAAACTGCATTTGTTACGCATTGCCGTTCCTCTGATCTCCTACAATGTTATTGTATTGACCGAGACCTGGTTAAATCAAAATATAAATTTTTCAGAATTAGGCTTTAAAGGTTTTGATGTTTTCCGTGGAGATCGTTGCAAATTGTCAAGCGATTGCGAACGAGGAGGAGGGGTATTACTAGCCACCCGTCACAGTCTGGGTTGTATTCACATTCCCTCCATTATCAAGACACTTGAGCACATTCTTGTAAAACTTTCAGTAGGCTCTATAACGCACATTCTAGGTGCTTTTTATATTCCTCCAAACTCTAGCATTAACAGATATATTGATTTCTGTGTGATCATGGAAGATGTTTCTAATCGCTTCCCTTATGACACCTTTACTATTTTTGGCGATTTTAACATGCCCTACGCGGATTGGAACAGAGATCTTGACAGGGGTCCCAGCTGCTCAGCAAAGGCTGGATCGTCCAGATTACAAGCTGAGTTCGTGAAAGTTGTTTCTAATTCTTTAGATTTTTTAAATTTTACCAAAATTAATGACAATCACAACGTTCATGGCTCCTTGCTGGATCTCATTTTTACTAATCACAACCCAGACAAATGTCGTGTGGCTATTGATCCCCTACTACCTGTTGATGATTATCATCCTCCCCTATTACTTGATCTAGTAATTAGGAGCGGTTCAGTCCAAGCTAATACTAGTTTAAATCATAATACTAGATCCGATTTCAAAAACGCTAATCTTTCTGCGATTTGTACTTATTTAGGGGAAATTGACTGGTCAAACTTACTTACAACTGCAACGGTAGACGAGTCTGTTGACATTTTTTATTCTCATCTGTATATAGCCTTTGACTATTTTGTACCTGTAAAAAACTTTAAAACTTCTAGCTTTCCCTTATGGTTTAACCGAGATCTAATAAATTTAATTTTAGCTAAAAAGGCCGCTCACGCAAAGTACAAACGCACAAGAAATTTAAACGACTACTTGCAATTCTCATTTCTAAGAGTGCTGACCAGTGAACTGTCCGACCAATGTTACAGTGATTACATTATGAAAACTGAAAATTCTATTATTGCCAACCCGAATCGTTTCTGGGTTTATGTCAATTCGATTAGGCAAATCAACGATATAACTAGCCAAATGTGCTTGGGAGATAAACACGCCGATACGAACGAATCCATCGCAAACCTATTTTCTAATTATTTCAATTCAGTATATACTACCCCCACAGAGGAGCTTGAATTTCAAACTGCCTTATTTGACGTTTTCGATTTTTCCTTTGTGGATATAGCCGCAGAAGATATCAAAGTAAAATTGATGAACCTCGATGTGAACAAGGGTGCCCGTCCTGATGGTGTTCCTCCCTCCTTGATAAAGTCATGCTGCCTCGCACTAATCGAACCGCTTCAAATCATATTTAATAAATCAATTATTAACGGGTACTTCCCGTCAGTTTGGAAAATGGTATGATTATTCCTATCCACAAAGATGGAAATCGAAACGATGTCAAGAATTACAGGCCAATAAAAATCTTTAGCGCAATTCCTAAAATCTTTGAGAGCATTGTACATGAGAAGCTATCTCTAGCTTCAGTCAATGTACTTATAGATGAGCAGCACGGCTTTAGGAAAGGGAGGTCTACGATCACAAACCTTTGTGAGTACACGTGTTATTGGTCAAACAACCTTGAGGCCGGTCAACAAGTTGATGCGATTTACACCGATTTCTCTAAGGCTTTCGATAAGGTCGATCATGGCATTCTGGTGACAAAGCTTAGGGCTCTGGGATTCTCCGCGATCATGCTCTCCTGGCTCACGAGCTACCTGAGCAATAGATTTCAATCTGTCCGCATAAGAGACCGTTATTCTCAAGCTTTTCACGCAACATCGGGCGTGCCCCAGGGATCTCACTTGGGGCCTCTCTTGTTCATTCTACATGTTAATGACATTCATACTGCAATTAAATGTTGCCTTTTTTTACTATATGCTGACGATTTGAAACTTTATAAAGTCATCCGTTCCCGCTTGGATTGCAATGAATTGCAGGATGATCTTGATCGCTTGCAGGTTTGGTGCGACTTGAACGGGATGCAATTTAATGTAAAAAATGTGCAGTAATCTCATTTTCAAGAAGAAAACTAGTCTCTGAAAAAGTTTACATAATCGCTGATCAAGAGCTGCAAAGGGTTTTACACATTGGAGACCTGGGGGTTCTCCTTCAAGCTAATTTAACGTACGAGGAACAGGTCACAGACGTCATAAACAAGACACTCAGGTCCCTGGGTTTCGTCATCAGGAATGCCTCGAAGTTTGAAAATGTGCTCACCCTTAGGACACTGTACTTTTCCCTTGTTAGACCTCATTTGGAATACGCATCGATAATTTGGTCACCTCAGCAGATTATAGGAAAAATCAGACTCGAACGAGTACAGAACCGCTTTCTCCGCTTTGCGGCTCGACAGCTAGGCATGCCTATGCGTAGATGTTATCATGAATATGGTACAATTAGAACTCTGCTCAACATTCCTAAGATTAGCTCACGATTTGAGTTGGCGGATCTGACCTTCTTATACAACATCTTGAATAACGTGATCGATAGTCCTAATTTACTGTCAGAAATTAGCTTGCGTGTGCCTAGGAGATCATCAAGAAGTAGTGTATTGTTCAACGCAGAGCTGCCAGATCGTGGATGGAAATTACCCCCACCATACCTACCGTCTGGGAGCCGCAAAACAGAAAGTGCATGATTACCACTATGAGTTCGTATGTAAGCCGAAAATGCACGATTCGAGCTCGGAGTTCTGCTGTACGATGATTGCCGTTTTGAAGGCTTCGGAAGACTTCAGTGGTCTTCTATTTATATCTTGCTCCCCATTTGAAAGAAATTGAAGAAATTGGCGATTTGGATCTTTTGCGTGATTCTTAA
>NC_046660.1:134328092-134334338 GCF_010883055.1 Belonocnema kinseyi
AATACGACTTTTGTACCAAAGGCGAATTTTCAATACAAAATAATAAATTTTCTATCGAAAAAGATAAATACTGAACAAAGAAGCGGCATTTTTGACCAAAAATATAATAGAATTTCTAATAACAAAGAATTCACTTTCAACAAAAAAAAAAGGTTTGTACCAAAAGACGAATTTACAATCCAGAATAACACATTTTCTATCTAAAAAGGCAAATGTTGAACAAAGAGGCTGCATTTATAACCAAAAATATAATAGAATTTTTAGTAACAAAAAATTCACTTTTAACCAAAAAAAAGACGACTCTTGTACCAAAAGATGAATTTTCAATCCAAAATAATAAATTTTCTATATAAAAAGATAAATGTTGAACAAAGGAGCTACATTGTGGACCAAAAAAGATTGATATTCAACCAGAAATATAATAGAATGTTTAATAACAAAGAATTTACTTTCAACTAAAAAAATACGACTTTTGTAACAAAAGAAAAACTTTCAATACAAAATAATAAATTTACTATCGAAAAGGAATATAAAAATATAATAGAAAAATATAAAGAAGTATAATAAATATAAATATATTAGAAAATAAATATAAATATAATAGAATTTTTAATAACAAAGAATTCACTTTCAACCATAAAAAGACGACTTTTGTACAAAAACACGAATTTTCGATCAACATTATAAATGTTCTATCGAAAAAGACAAATGGTGAACAAAGAAGCTGCATTTTCGATGAAAATAGATTGATTTTTACCAAAAAATTTAATAGAATTTTGAATAACAAAGAATTCAATTTTAACAAAGAATGAGTTTTGTACCAAAAGACGAATTTTAAATCCAAAATAATAAATTTTCTATCTAAAAAGAAAAATGTTATAAAAACAAGCTGCATTTTCGACCAAAAAAGATTGACTTGCAACCAAAAATATAGTTGAATTTTTAATTACAAAGATTTCACTTTCAACCAAAAAAGACGACTTTTGTTCCAAAAGAATAATTTTCACACCAAATTATTACATTTTCTATCTCAAAAGACAAATGTTGAACAAAGAAACTGCATTTTCGACCAAAAATATAATAGAATTTTTAATAACAAAGAATTCACTTTGTACCAAAAGAATGACGACTTTAGTACCACAAGACGAACTTTAAATTCAAAATAATAAATTTTCTGTCGAAAAAGACAAATGTTGAAGAAAGAAGATGCCTTTTTGACCCAGAACGATTGAGTTTCAAACAAAAATATAATAGAATTTGTAATAACAAAGAGTTTAGTTTCAACCAAAGAAAAGACGACTTTTGTACAAAAAGACGAATTTTCAATCCAAAATAATAAATTTTCTATCTAAATAAAATGTTGAACAAATAAGCTGCATTTTCGACCAAAAGAGATGCATTCTGCAACAAGATTAAATACTTCTCATTCAAGAAAAAAGCCAGTAAAAGGAGAATTTGCCTTTAAGCATGGGAAAGGAATGGGAACTCTTTTACAAAGGGTAAATTAGGAGAATGCGAGAAAGCTCATGAAGTCTGCGATTTCATAAACCACAGTGGAATTTTTCGCAAGAGAAAAAGAAAATTTTACATTCATATCCCTGAAATAACCCGAAGTAGGTAAGGTGTTTATTTGAAAATATGCCAATTATTAGTAAAAAGGAAGATTTCGTTCACAAATATAAAAGGAACGTTAGTATTTGAACCATCCAGCAACGCAAGCTTTAAATTCCTAAATATACAGTATAAAACGAACATTCATTTTTTAACTAAACATTGTTACATATAACATTATCTTTGATAACTTAACGTAGATAGTTGGTGAAGCTAAGCATAATTCCAAATAAATGTTCTTTTTTGATGGCCGGCGATGCAAGTGCAGTAGGAACTTAAAATAGATCAATCTGTGCTGAAAATACTAATTTCGCCAGCTCACTTTATTATATGGTTAAGCATCGTTCATATACAGAACGAACAACTAAAACTACCGCACAAATAAATTCTAAACGCAATTCAAGTCACTGAAACTGATTTCTTCACATAGAAATACATAGGCACGTGCGGAAGTGAAAATACCTAATAATGAAGACAATGCATGTGCACCGAAATGCGATCTAGAATAATTTTTAGGTAAAGAACAGAACTGCGTATTATGAAGCCAAGGCATTTCCACCGAAGTGCGCTCTAGCCCTGATCCTGACCCTATTGAAAAATCCCATGTAGGAAACTATATAGTAACTTACATGGAAAACTGCATGCGAAACTATATGGGAAACTATATAGACCGGATCCTATATAGTTTCCCATGTAGTTTCCTATATAGTTTCCCATATAGTTTCCTATGTAGTTTCCCACATGGTTTCCTATATATTGTTTCCCATGTCTATTTTATTTCATTTGATTGTTGGTTTCAGAATTGTAAAATATCACCATTTTAAAAATAGAATTTAAAAGTTAGGCGATCGGGAGGGTTATATAAGAAATTGATAGTAAAAGAAAGTGAAATTCGATTTTTTGCGATTTATTTTTCTCAATGAACATAATAAACCTAAAATGACAAATAAAGATTTTTAATGGATAATCTATCTAGCAAACTTAGTAATATTAAGTATTCGAAACCGAGCAGAAGTACATAATATTCGTAAAAAATAGCATTTGTACACATAATTAAAAATATAATTGGTAAGCAAGATAGTCTCCTTACTTCGTTAATTTTGCAATAAAATATTCCGGATGTTTGCTCGTTTTATTTTATCAGATTTATGTTAGTAATAATACGAATTCGGAACAGCGCTTAAGTACTCAATATACTTATCAAATAGCATGTGCACATACTTTAAAAATTTCGCTGTTAGAAATAACAGAAGTTTGAATATTTATTTTTACTGTTTTTTGAATCATATTACAACCTCTACTGAACGAGTCGAATGTGCTAATTTTTTAAACAAGCGTGTACTCACTTTTGTACAGGGATCCGCTATAAAATTAACGATTTGTATGTAAGGCCCTTTATTTAATTGTGCGAAAGAGTTGTCAGATTGTTTATTGTCTTCCAACGATGACACATACAAGCAACTTTTGTTCACAATATTTTTATATGTAACTGCTTGTTCGGAGAGATTCAATTTTTCTTTCCAAATTCTATCCACATGAGATTCTATACCGAAGTATCTTATTTTAGAATCTAGAAGAGATTTTTTAACAAGAGGCGTACCTATATGATTCTAAAAGCGTTAGACAGTATGTGAACAATGCGGATGTAGGACATCCTTCAGAAATAACACACTGTATTTAAGACTAATTGGCCGACAAATTTGGTTATGAATACCTTTAGTAGCATGTATGACCTTTAACAAATCACCGTGTCCAGATTCAAAGCTAAATGCATTATGAGCCCAATGTGGACCCCAATGATAAACACTTCTAGCTAAATGTAGAAGTGAATGTACGTTATAGGCCACGGCTCCTTAAGAATAAATTAATTCAGTTTTTGAGACAAATTCATGTAACAATTGGTCGACGAAGTCTAATTCAAAACTTCGACGAATAAAGCCCAATGCGTGACAAAATTGCTCGGCAATACATTTGATAGAATAGGCATACTAAAAAACAAAGTCCAATTTTCCCATTCTCGCGCTTTCCAAAATTCTTTTTCTGTAAAGGAGCGAGTTAACCTAACAATTTGATGGGGGGCTTTAATATTAATCAAAGCATTATCAATTTTAAGAATCATAGTTTTGGGAAATAATCCTCCTTTCTTTTTATTTCCATACAACATTGTAGAAAATTGTTTAGCTATTCCGCTAACCAAATTCATACTATCGGATGCACATTCAGATAAAAAAGGAAAGGAAATCAGATTTATCAATTAAACTGAATTCTTCACCCCAAAAACAGATTTCTTCGAATTAGATTCCAATCTCATAAGCTCTATAGTGTCCTGCATATTTCTATTGTTTGGAACCTTATTTTGCAAAGGCTACTTAATATTTCCTGAACCCCGAGCATTAGTTTTATTCGGATTCTTAACCTACTCTCCAGAGAGGAGGCACTGAGTACATCCACATAATCCATTAAATTGGGTAAATCCCTGAACTGGAGCACGAGCTACAGAATCAACGCAACAGACTTTAGTAAAAACTTTGACATTAACTTCTTCGTCGTTTACCTTGCAATGGACTCCTTTCGTGGCAAGAGCATTCATATTATCTACGAACGGACTGAGGAAGACATACATATTTGGCTTGTTTTTCCCAAACCAAAGACCAACTAGAATTAGCTCTTTTGTTCTGATGTGCATCGGTGATTCGTTTACCAATACAAAAATCGGTCAAAGAGAATATGCTGAACTGCTCAATAATGGTACTCCGTCGGTGTTAAAGATTAAAGTAGCATAGTTGTGTTTGTCAGCCGGACTTAAAATGTTAACAAACTCGCGGTAAACTTTACCGTCATAAATATCCCGCATAACACCTTTTTCATAAACTCTTTCGCTGACAATAAAAGTTTAATATTCACTATTTGACTCGATCAACTTTGATATATGTGAAGATGCATCTAAAGTGACAAAAAAATCTTTGTATTTGTAGTCTTTAACCTTAATATTGATTTTGCATACTTTGCAGTTTAGAAAGCGATCTTTCTTTCTAAATTTACCCATGTGTCCACCACACTTATGACATTTCGCACGAAGTTCCATACGATTTTTCGGGTAAAACAATTTGTCGATTAAATACCTAGTGTTTGGTATAATATGGTACGCAAAATACGGTTAATTAATATAAATAAATCTGTAATTTCTGTCAAGGACAACGCATGAACAATTGCATACTTAACAGTCATAAGTATTATTTCACCTTGATGTATGTTCACTGGAACATTTATTGGATTTTTGATTTCTTCGTTGTTTGCAATGTCATTGAGCGATGAAAAACACTTCTTGAATGGAAATTCGCCACTTTCAGCTAAACTTAAACCCTCATCATAATTTTCCTCCAATGCATCCAAAAAGAAATCCTCATCAACTTCAACCTGAAATGTTAGAAAATGATTTAAACGTGCTACCGAAATCATTGCTGATTAATACGTTTGAGTATCAGCATTGTTAAAAATTAGGGAGCGTCAAGAATTGGAGGCTAACAAATATTTGATATTAAGATCAAAGATTTAAGACGGATCCCAACCAATTCAAGTTTTCTAATCGGATCTTTGTTCGAGGCCATCGTTCATAAATTATATCACGTTTTTAATTTTTATTATATTTGGTGTTAGTTTTTTTTCTGTTTACTAGTATTATATTAATATTTAAAAAATATTTATATATGGGCATAAATTATTCGTACGACCAGAGCGAGTCCTAGTAAAAATCACTGCTGACTTTGAAACATGACTATTCGCTCAAAAAATGAGCCAGAAACGTTTTAAAAATACGGCATGGGTCATGATATTCCACGTCGAATTACATATAATCGTGGTATTTTTAAGGGTTCGAAGAAAATAGACAATGTGAGAACTTCTCAAAAAATATAAAAATGTATCGAATTAAATTCGAATTTATCGATCCAGAGATAGCGATTTCGAAAACAGAATAATTTCTCAAATAAATGGAATAACCATTCTAAGCTAAATTATCTTGTCTAGATGCACTTTTTAAACAATCTTATCACCACCGAATCTTTAAATTATTTTAATGGTCGATCAAACCAAATTTTGAGATGAATTACATAGAAAACAGATTCTCAAAATACAAAAAAAATCCCAAATAACTGATAAATTAAAATTCAGGCAAGTTAAATTTCCTCGAGATATCTTTTTGATACACATATATCATAAAAATGAATTAGAATGAATTTTAAAGGCTGACCAAATGCCAGTTTGGAAATCAAATCCAGCGGTAGCGATTTCGAAAATAGAATAATTTCTGAAAAAATGGAATAACAATTCTGGACTAAATTATCTTGCCTAGATGCACTTTTTAAACAATCTTATCACCAACGAGTCTTTAATTCATTTTAATGGTTGATCAAACCAAATTTGGAGATGAATTACAGAGAAAACATTTTCTTAAATACGAAAAAATCCCTAAATAATTGATTAATTGAAATTCGGCAAGTTAAATTTCATCGAGATATCTTTTTAATACACATATGTCATAAAAATGAATTAGAATGAATTTTAAAGGCTGGTCAAATGCCAGTTTGGAAATCAAATCCAGAGATAGCGATTACGAAAATAGAATAATTTCTAAAA
>NC_046660.1:134334438-134343543 GCF_010883055.1 Belonocnema kinseyi
AGGCAAGTTAAATTTCATCAAGATATCTATTTAATACACATTTGTCATAAAAATGAATTAGAATGAATTTTAAAGGCTGGTCAAATGCCAGTTTGGAAATCAGATCCTGAGCTAGCGATTTCGAAAATAAAATAATTTCTCAAATAAATGGAATAACAATTCTGGACTAAATTATCTTGTCTAGATGCAATTTTTAAACAATCTTATCACCAACGAGTCTTTAATTCATTTTAATGGTTGATCAAACCAAATTTTGTGATGAATTACAGAGAAAACATTTTCTTAAATACAAAAAAATCCCTAAATAATTGATTAATTGAAATTCGGGCTAGTTAAATTTCCTCGCGATTTCTTTTTGATACACCTATATCATAAAAATGAATTAGAATGAATTTTAAAGGCTGATCAAATGCCAGTTTGGAAATCAGATCCTGAGCTAGCGATTTCGAAAATAAAATAATTTCTCAAATAAATGGAATAACCATTCTGGGCTAAACTATCTTGTCTAAATGCACTTTTTAAACAATCTTACCACCAGCGAGTCTTGAATTAATTTTAATGATTGATCAAACCAAATTTTGAGAGGAATTACAGAGAAAACATTTTCTGAAATACGAAAAAATCCCTAAATAATTGATTAATTGAAATTCAGGCAAGTTAAATTTCCCCGAGATATCATTTTAATACACATATATCATAAAAATGAATTAGAATGAATTTTAAAGGCTGATCAAATGCCAGTTTGGAAATCAGATCCAGAGATAGCGATTTCGAAAATAGAATAATTTCTAAAAAAAATGAAATAACAATTCTGGGCTAAATTATCTTGTCTAGATACATTTTTTTAACAATTCTATCACCAACGAGTCTTTAATTTATGTTAATATTTGATCAAACTAAATTTTGGGATGAGTTTCAAAGAAAACATTCTCTGATATACAAAAAGATCCCTAAATGTTTCATTAATCAAAATTCAGACAAGTTAAATTTCCTCGAGATATCTTCTTTATAAACCTATATCATCATAATGAATTAGAATGAATTTTAAAGGCTGATCAATCCCCAGTCTTGGGATAAGGTCTAGAGATAACAGTTTTCCAATAATGTTCATCGATATGAACCAGCTGAAATGCACCAAATCCGTTTGCATTTCCTGATGTGAATTTATCTATGATAGATCTGTGAAAAAAACAATGGAAATCAGTTATTAATTTCAGAAACAATGTGTTACTTATTAAAATTATTAATAAGTAATAATTGTTAAATTATTATTAATTATTGTTTAAATCATTACTGCCGACACTGTCAGTAATAAAGATACAAAACCACAAGACATTTCTTTGGCAAAGATTAAGCAATCGAAAGTGAAATAAACATTTCGGGCCGATCTGTCATTATTTCGAGGTTATGGTCGGATTCGCCCTTTTACCGGAATCGCTATAAGTAATTGTAAGTAATCGCCCACTAAAAGCGCACAATATTATTACCAATTTATAATATTTTCCACTCAGCAGCCATTCCATAAATGTTATTGGCATAGAAGATAATTGACGTTTACTTCTCAGTCCACAAGCCTCACTTCATTATTAATGAAACACTTTTATTATTTGTAATTACAACATAACTTAACATATATTTTTTGACATTTTTATCCATTTGAAGTTTCGAACGCATCCGTGGAAACAATCATAAACTTGATCCGAAGATGCACGGACTTGACTGAATAACCGATCCGAATGTCACTTTAAATAAAAAAGCTTTTTCAATCAACAAAGAAAAAAATTAAGACAAATGTTGAATTGAAGGATCGATCCAAAAATGTATCAATTTTTAAAATTATATAATTTTAAACAATTTTAAGCTGAAATTATTAATTTATACATCCAAATTTGTTATAAAATCTTTTTAAATATTCTCTTAATCTAATCTAATTAGCTTATTCTTTACTTACTCTAATTTAATCTAATGCAAATGTTGTTATCTTAGAACTCGATGATTTCCCACAATTTTTTGAAAATCCGACAAAATTAAAAAATTGCCTGAAAATCTTCTAGACTGTATTTTGAAAGTTTTGTAAATTTTGTAAAATATTTTTTAAATTAATTATTACAATTTTTTGTTTTCCTAGGAATTTTGACAAAGATTTTTTATTTCTGACAAGCCTTTCGAAATGTTCAGAAAGCTTCTAAATTTTGTGTTCAATGTCTTCTAAATCACTAATCGCGCAACTTGTTTCACGGAAATTAAGTATAGCGCGACTTCAGTCGCCCATACGGAAACCCACCTTTAGGTAAAAAAATTCCTTAATTTTAAATATTCTTGTGAAAATTCATTTATTTTGTTAAAAATTAATCTTTTTGGTTAAGAAGTAAGCTATGTATTGGGACATAAATTTATTAATTTTAGCTTTGTTTCAAAATACATTTTTATGCTCGAAGACTCATCATTCTGCTTGTTATGTTTTAGAATAGTATTTTTAATTAACTTTTACAAACCAATTGAAAACAAAAAACCTAGAGATATGTTATTAAGGAATCTGCCCGTGTACTTCAAATGCCTTTCTGACTAATACGCTAAGACTATTGCAGTATATTTAACTGAAGGTACAATTTTCAAAATAGCTAACTTGTGGGTCGTATGTAGTGTCGTTCCATGCACGCTGGAAAGACAAGGATACCCAGGTAGCCGTGGAGGAAAAGACAAGCGTCCGCCCTTATGTACTGGTCCCAGGTATTGCGGGCGAATTTATGATGACCCCGCCCTAGATATAAACCTCTTCAATATTTCTATTGTACAAAACTAGAATTTGGTAAAGAGATTAAAAAGTCCCCAATAGCCTACTTAAAAGTAATACAAATTTTTCACATCATTAAAATTTTTGTTATACTTGAAATTTTTATACTTGAAATTTCTTTTCGACTAATACTTTCATTTATAATGAAGTCACAATGTTTAATAGCAATCTAATTGTTAAAAAACATGAATAATATTCCTAAAGACATTTCTTAGAGCTATCCAGGACTGTTTTTACTTTTTCACTAGAACTATTACTTTATTTTTTCACAAGTTTCAAGTTTTATATGCATAGCTAACTTCTAGGTCGAAATTGTTCACGTCAGGGTTTTTTGTTTGCAAGTGTAAAAAACAAACTTATGTTGGTCATATTTGAAAAATATGTTTTTATTCTTATTCTATTGCTAATCGTGAAAACACATGTTGAGTTTCAACTTGATGTACCGTATGTTAACGATTCTGGATAAAATTTACAAAAAAGTTTTGTTTCTTATAGAAAATATCTGTTACACTTTATGGGGCTTGAGCCACCTCTAAATGAAAATTTTTAAAAAACATTTCAGGGGGGGGGGGGGTTCAAAAAATAAGCAAAAATGTTGAAAATAAAAAAAATCGTTAAACAATTTTCCAGGAATCTATTGCCAATTTTGTTATTTTCTTGGAACTTAAATTTTGCCTGCAATATTTTGAAAATATGGCAAAATAAAAAAAATTAATTCAAAATCTTCCATATTTTATTTTGAAAATTAAAAAAAATTAATATTTTTCAAAATAGTTTTTTATGAAAAAATTAATTTGTAGTTTTCCTGGGAATTTGGATAAAATTGTTGTATTCTTTTGAAGCTTTTCAAAAGAACTAGAAAGCTTCTAAATATTGTGTTCAGAATCTTCAAAAATCTACGTTTTGTTTACAATTTTTAAAAATTGTTTCATGCTTTAAGTTATTTTGGAATCTTTTTAAAACTTCTAAATATATCTTATGCATACTCGAATTTTTCTAAAATTAATAATTGACTACATATTTTTTCAGTTTCTGATGAAAATAACGTTTAGTTGAAAATTAATTTCTTTGGTTAAAAATTCTTTAATTTTAAATATTTTTGTGAAAATTCATGCATTTTGTAAAAAAAATCTTCTTGGGTAAAAAATTAATCTCATCGTTTGCAAATTAAACTGTTTATTTAATACGATTTTTTGTTTAAAAATACTTTTTTGTTGTAGAAGACACATTGTTTTAATAAAAAATGAATTTCTTTTAGTTCAAGGTTTGATTGAAAATGTCTATTTCATTTAGTTTAAAATAAATGTTTGAACTGCAAATATAAATATTACACTTTTTCTTGATAATTTATCTTTTTTTAGTTGAAAATTTAATTATATTGGTAGATAAGAAAACAAAAAGTCACAGTAGAAAAACTTTTGGTTCCGGTAATATCAAACATGTTATTTTTTAAACAAAGGATAATTATTTTCAAAATTTGCGGAGTGAAAAATGATTTAAGGGTAATATTCAGAAATGAAATTGTTTGAGAAATAAACAAAATCCATGATGTTAGTTAATAAGTTCTCAAAAATGGCCAAATTGTAGCTTCCGTATTTTCCCAAATTAGGCAAAATATTGCATCAATAAATTAAAGCTACTGCAGTATATTTGAGTAGAATATACTAAAAAATTACCCTGATATAATTTTTTGTTTGTCAGTTATTGGCCTTTTATTTATATTAATTTTCGTCAGTTATTTCATTCTGAAGATTATACTTTTAGTTAAGAATTTCATTATTAGGTTGCAAAATCAATAAATCGATGAAGAAGTAATACTTTGTGTTTGATATATCCACTATTATATTATTCGTTGAAAATTAATTTTTTTTAATTAAAAATTCAACGAATCAATTTTTGGCCAAAACTAATTTTTTTTTACAATAAAAATTCAACTACTCGGTTAAAAGTTGAACCACTTTGTTACAAATTAATTTTTGTTGTTTCGCGGTTCAAATCTATGGTTCAATATTTAAATATCTGGTGGAAAATCGTTTTTTTTTTTAATTTAATTTAAATTCTACCTGAAAATAATAGTTTTCCATTATTTGCTTAAAATTGATCTGTTTTAGTTAGAACTTCGTATTTATTCCCTGGCGGACCGAACTTTTTAAACTTTTTACCATTGCAAAAAAAACTATTGCGAATATTCCATGACCTTCTATAGGGAATTTTAACGTAGAATCCGAATTTCAACAATTTAAAAGTTGATTTTGCTGTATTTCGAGTTTTTTAAAAAGGAACCGAAAGGGGACCCAATATCGTCTTTAAAGATACTTTGTAGAGGCTTCATTCGGTTCCTTCGGTCCGCCAGGGTTGGTAGAAAGCTCATTTTTTTGATTGAAATTTATTCTTTATTGCTAAGCCAATTAACAGTAACTTTCGAATCGCTTTAAATTTATTTATTTCATTTAATTTATTTTCCAAAATTCACTAGAAAACCTTTGAAATCTTTAGAAATCCTATAAAATTCTTTGAAATACCTTGAGATTTTTTCTATCTCTTAAAATCATTTTTAATATCCCTTAAAATAATAAATTATAAACGAAAAATTCTCTAAAATCCCTTGAACATTTTTAATTAAGAACGTGAAATCAATTATAAGAAACGTGGTGCCACCATGGGAACCACGTTGACGGAGTAATCATTCATTTTAAGATATTTTATGTTTATACGCACACATGTTATTCCAAAATTAATAAATAGAATAAGAACATCCGATATACAAAGATCAAACTTACCTGCAGCTAGACTAACAGATCCTGAACATCTATATTGACAGCTACAATTAACTTTGTATTTATTGTCATTTGGATGATTTTTAAAATAATTTACAACAATGTCCGAGGATATAATTGCCGTCAAGTCCGGGTACTGATATAACTTTTTCGTGAATTTAAAGTATAGAAACATCTCGTTTTAATCACCTCTGAATAATACACTATAAATCATTTATAACGTGAAAGCACTTTTCGCTCGACGGCGTATAAAAAACATTGTGTTCATGTGCCTGAATGTGCCGGTCAGGCGCGGATCCAGAGAAGGTCTTGGGGGGGGGGGGCACACAATAATTACCCTCTCCCCTCCACTCTCAAGGGAGAGGTTAATAATAAGTCAAAAGTTATTCTTCACCTAATTCAAATCCCAGCTGAGGCAGATTTTCTCTTATTCTTAAAAAATTATTTGTATGAGAAAATCGTTTTAACGGTTCAAACTGGTATTATTTATAAACGAGCGCTATCATTTTTAATGTCCTTAATTGAAGAATAAGTCAACAAGTTTATGAATTTTCACAAATTATATAATTTCAAGCAATTTTAATATAAAAACATTAAAAACTGAAATGATTTTAATTTCCTAAAAAATCTACAGTTTCTTTTAACTGTCTTGGAAACTTCAAATTATTATTTATACAGTTTTGGAAATTTAAAAATATTCTCTTGAATTTAATTTTTAAAAATAAGAAATTATTGTCAATTTTGTAAGGAATCTAAATAAATTTAAAAAAAAATTGAAACCTTTAAAAATGCTTGAAAAGCTTCTAAATTTTTTGTTTGAAATCTTAGAAAATCTACACTTTGTTTAAAATTTTTTGACATCCTTTAAAATTTTAACTTATTTTTGAACTTACTTGCATTTTTTCTAAATGAATACATTTTTATCTGTTATTCATACATAAAAATTCAAAATTTTCACTTATAAAGAATTTTTTTGAACAGAACAATAAAATTAACTTTGTGATGTTCTAAGTTTGAGTTTAGCTCTCTGAAATTTTAACAATTCAAGGCTTTCTGTTTCAAATAATTTAGTTTCGAATTGCTTAGTTTTTAATATTGCATTCTAAATAAACACTCAAACATTGCTGACTATTAAAAAATTGCTCTTTTTCCTAATTAAAATTGTTTAAATTGAAAAGGTTAAAAATGGTATATTTTCTACTAAAACAACAGAATGTTTATAAAGTTACAGTCGGAAGTTTACGTTTGAGTAACTACTAAGACTTTAGAATTGAAATAGTTCAGTTTTTAACGTAAAAATCTGTAAATTGTTTAATTTTAACTGATTTAGAATCGCCCCATAAAATCATTCAATTACACAGCCACACAAAAAAAAGTGCGGATCTGGAAACAAGACACACGTATTCCTATGGATTTTGGGGCGCTGAATTCAAATTCGGTATCAAAAATCACCCATCACGTCATGGTTGAGCCATAACCTCAAAAAATGACGAAAAATCATGCATTGAGGCAAATAAATTTCAAAATAATGCCAGTGATGCAAATTTTTACTTCAAAAACATGTCGACAACTGTGAAGGATCAACCCTTGCCTGATATCAACTTATTTAACATAACTTTACCCAACAGAACCTGCCCTTACTTAACCTGAATTAACAGAAATTTATTGAAATACATCGTGCTACATCGAATGGGTCAACTCGAGCCTAACCTAGAAATAAATCTAATCTAGCCTAACCTAACCTAACCTCATGAAACACAATTAAACTGATTGTGTTGTCCCGTTGTGTTTGCGGTACGTTTTGAATCAGCTTGGGCTTAACCTGCAAAGATGTCAAACCTATCCTAACCTAAAAAACCTGACCTAACCTAACCTAATCTAACCTAACTTAACTTCACGTAACACAATTAAACTCATTGTGCTGTCCCGTTGTGTTTGCGGTACTGTTTCAATCAGCTTCGGCTTAACCTACATAGAGGTTTAACCTATCCTAACCTAACAAAACCTGACCTAACATAACCTAGCCGAAGGAAATTCAACCATACGTGTAGCTATGTAAGCGTACGGTTTTCAGTCTTAAATGTGCACTGTAAAAAATAAAAAAAATTTCACAACTAAAAATGGTAAGATCACATATAAAATTGTTTGTAATATTACCACTTGTATTATAGGGAAAATACCATCTTTGAGGTTAAGAATCCAAATGAATTTGTAACTTTACGACTTTCAGTATTGCAATATAGCATGGCGTTGCAAGAATACATTTTAGGCTCGTGAATCTGTTATATTCAAGGTAGGTAATAAAGGGACCCTGTTTGAAAGTGGAGAATTTCTGCAAGAAGGTGAAAGTACCAAAAGTAGGCGTTGTTAAATAATCAGTGAAGTTTATTTAGTAAATTTAAAGCCAATGCAAGTCAAAATTTGACGCTTCAAACTCGAGAAACCTACGCCTGTAGCTTTCAGCGCCACCAAACGAATCTTTCGCAACCTCGTTAGTCTCATCGTCTCATACTGCCGAGTGAGGGTAACGTTAGTGGAGTTTGAACGCGCCGACAACGCTATTGCTTAGCCGGTTACCATAAGCAGATACTTTCATCTGCTGGGAAGCTGAATCTGTGACAAGCTAAGTTATTTCCAATTCCTTTTACTACCTTTTTGCCGCCGGAAAATTAGCTGTGTTTTATGTTGGTGTATTATACGTCGTGTGTGAGACAGTTGGGTGCAGAAAATGGAGAAAATGGCGGAAAATGCCGTACACAGCATAAGAAGGCTTTTACTGAACGCTCAGATTCATATATTCCTTCCATCCGGGTTTGAAGTTGGGCTTCGAAAAACAAATATTTCTGTATAAATTGCATGAATTAATTGACTATTTATGTAGAGTCATCACTTTTTCGGAGCTTAACTGCAAACCGGAAGGAAGCCATTGATAAGTGTATGTACCTGCACGATCTACATTATTAAAATTTTATTAAAAAATGATAATTTGGAGTTTAGGGTAGGGAATTTCTCTCCATAATTATAATTTTCTACTTCGGACTTTTTATAAGGATTTTGTAAAAGAATTATAAGTCTGAGTTGGGGCGGGGTATACCTCTGTATACCAATTTTCAGAAAAAAATCGAAAAATATTCCAAGTTTCGGGCGCCATTTTGGATCCATTATTTTAAATTTTCAAAATCTGAGTTCATATTCGTGATCACTGACCCCAAAAACCTCTGTATAGCAATTTTCAGATAAAATCCAAAAATATTCCCAATTTCTGCAGCCATATTGGATCCGTTATTTTGAATTTTTAAAATTTGAGTCCAGATTCGTATTCAGCGACCCCAAAAACCCTTAAGCACTCATTTTCATAAGGATATAATGGAAAGTTTTTTCAATAATGAATTTTTTCAACAAAAAAGGCTTTTTTCATCTTTGTTTATAAGTATTGTTGAGACTCACTCAAGTTATTATTTATTATTATTTATGGTACAAAAACATCTGCCCTGAAACGTGTCTGTACCCACTTTCTTAGGATAAATTCTATTA
>NC_046660.1:134343643-134351153 GCF_010883055.1 Belonocnema kinseyi
GTGCAGACCGGCGACCGTACCGGGAAAAACCTTTTCGGACTTTTCCGTCTTATATCGTGCATCATCGGAACTTGTAACGCCTTCGGGCGCTGGATTTTACCCTCACCTTCAAATTTTGTGAATCTTCCCTGATTTTCGAAATCGGCAACGGATCGTGAACTAGTCGAGCTTTAACATCGTAACCGAATGCTTAACTAACTACTTGCAGCGTCCCTTGTAGTTCCCTCGGCTAAAATAAGTTATTGTTTCAATTTGTGTTCTGTATCAATTTCGCTAAAGTTCAAATTATATTATCATATCTTGTTAAATTGATTTATTTTTTAAACTACCCTCCTCATTGAATCTCTTGAATTTTAATGCGCAAGATCTATGGTACGGCTCTTCGGATAACGAAAACTCCGGGCAAGCAGCACGATCATAATACAATTCAACAAGTATTAACAAATTATTTTAAAAACTTAGACCCTTCGCACAAAAATTTCAATTTTATATTATCCTGCGAGCATGAAATTAAAAAAAACACCTGCGTAAAATCCAATAAAAACTACTCTGATATCGCAAAAAATGATATGAAAAAAGGTGGGAATACGGTATTCCCACCATGCCGTAAAGGGTTAAGACGTCCGCCGGAAGACGTATATGGAACAAGTTTAGGACTTGTGTGCCCACTGGACACATTTGTACAAAAAAGAAAAAATTTGTACAATTCTCTTTTTAATTTCATTTATTGTCAAAAAATGTTAAAATACTAAAATAAAATATTGGATGATACTTTTTGCAGTATAACTATTTATTAACATCATGTACAAGGTAGAAATGTACGTTACAGAAATGAAATATAATTTAAAAACCTGAATCCTATTCCGTATCAATAAATTCAAATATGTTCTACTAAAACTAAGTATGATATGTGTTAAATAGAATATTCGGAATTGAATTTGAGCCTACTACGTTTATATGTTTAAGTTCAAAAATATACTTTAAGTCTCTATGTTTTAAGACTTTAAGCCGGGGTTTAGGTTGGCGTTAACAGTTTTCACCGTCCAGCTACCTGCGTATCAACAAGACAGGTAATATTTTGAGGCAGGATATTTTTCTATACAGCAGTCAGGTGTATTTTACTGTGGAAATGCTGTAAAAAACGAGAAAGTTTTACAGGTGAGTGATAATGAGAAGAATGTTGAAAGTTTGCAGGCGTAAATACATTGTACAATTCTCCTTTGAATTATATGATTTGAAAACAAATGTAAACATGCTGAAATAAAATAATTAAAATTCTAGTCACCATTACAAATTTATATGGGAGAGTTAGTCGCCCCAAGCACCCTAACAGATGTTTCGTATCTGCGGTGCTGCTTGGGTAGGAGAGAGGGCATCTAGGCACGCGTCTACCACCACTCTCGCTCTCTAGCCGAAATAGTGGTAAGCGTAAAACATGTGTGGCTGGCGGGAATTTCTCCAGCTTGGGCATGTCTAATTTAGTCTAAAATATTATCATTTTTAACCCAGTAAGTTTTTTTTTCATTTTTTAAAATGTTTTTCTCGTGTTTCTACTACTAAAAAAGGTATCTCATCAGAATTATGTAGGCTAAATCATTTTTAAGTCTGGGAGAATTTCTTTTACTGAAAATGTAATTTTTAAATTTTTCTTGTAAAATATGAAAAATATCGAAAAAGAACAAGAGGTATTTTTCATATAATTTTTTAGGCGTGCAAACTTTTTTCTCAGCATTTTTTTCGTAAATTGAAAAGTAAACAATTTGAAAGTCAAGTGTCAATTACGAATAGTACACGTGCTGAAGGTTTTAAAGAATGCGTATATTTTTTGAAAAATAAAGAGGTTAAGCATAACCTCTTGTAATTGTAGGTATTAGATGCAACATGGAATCCTGAAAGAAAGATACAAGGAAAGCAACCAACTAGTCATTATTTTCCAAAAAAAACCCGCCCCAAACGATTCCTTTAAAAAGTATTTTTTCACTTTAACTGCAATGTTCGCGTGTAATACTTGTAAAGCCGGGTTTCCGAGCATTGGTTTATATAACAAGCATCAAAAAACACATGCAAATTTACCTAATTTGCAAATATCGTGTCTCCATTCGAAATGTTCTGCAAAACTAATGTCCTATGAATCGTTTAGAAAGCATATCTCCCGTCAACACAATTACGCAACTGAGAATCGCGCTTACTCATGTAAAATTGAAGATTGTGATTATATGACTCCTACTCTGCAATTTTTTCATAAACATGTGAAGAGTCATATTATAGACTCTAAAACTGGAGTAACTTGTCCGTTTACAAGCTGCTCTGGTAATAGCACTATTTTTCTCAGTGTTAATAGCTACACCGTTCATGTTTTTCGAAAGCATTCTAATGAGGAAGATATTGTAGACATTGGGCAGGTAGATGAATCTGTTGAAAATAATTTAAGGGCCAAGGAAAATGTTGTAAGCAGTTTTTCCGAATTTCAGAATGTAGATGCGGAAGCTTCAACAAAAACTAACGTTCAGACAGCGGATCCTTTAGAAATGTCTAGTGTACCGTGCTTAAATGAAACGTTTTTATGTAGTGATGTATTGAAAAATACAGACATTCCTGAGGTAACTAAAAAGTTTGCTGATTTGTGCTTAACCTTGACTACTAAATATCATGGTACGGTACCTATGAAGCAAGAAGTTGTTTCAAACATAAGGAAGAAGTTTGACGAAAGTTTTTCGGAGTTTACGGATGCTTGCGATGCTAAAAAGGGTTCTTTGAGAAATACATACAATAGGAAAATATTTTACCGCCAGAATTTGAATCTAATTCTACCAGTGGAGGAAGAACTTCTCAATGATGATGGCGAAGATACGGGACGTCGTTACAGTTATGTTCCAATTTTAGACACAATAGCGTTGATGTTAGGAGACGAAACAATTCGTAGGCACTGTGAAAACTTCACTTTACCAGACAATGGACGCATCATGTTTGATATTACAGATGGTGCAATAGTACAAGAAAACGAACTCATTAAAAACCATAAGGATATCGTACAGGTACGTCTTTTCACAGATGCGTTTGAGGTGTGCAGTCCAATTGGAGCGTCAAAGAAGAAATTTGAAATCGTCGCTGTTTACATGGCTTTAATCAATTTACCTCCATATTTGCGAACGAGAAAAGAGAACATACAGCTTGTTCTTCTATGCTTAGATTCTTATATAGCAGAAATTGGATGGGCTAAAATTTTAGACAAGGTATTGACAGATTTGCGACAACTTGAATCACAGGGTATATCTTTGATAATTGACGGCGAGTGTAAAACTTTCTTGGGCACATTAATTGCGATACTGGGTGATAATTTGGGCAGTCATCAGATCGGCGGTTATACTGAAAATTTTAGTAAGTCGCACAATGTCTGTCGCTATTGTGAAATATCGCGAGATGAATTTTACGCGGACGTATTTTGTAAAAGGGTTTCAAGAACTATCGAAACTTACAATCAGTGCGCAACTGAAGCAGAATCAACCAAGAAAATGGTGAAGGGAATCAAAAGTAATTCTCCTTTAAATAGCTTGAAATACTTTCACGTATCAACGCTAGGTTTACCTCCCTGTTTAGCTCATGATATTTTTGAAGGGTTCGCAAAAAAGGACATGCTCTTAGCCGTGCAATACTTCGTTGCACAAGGGTGGTTCAAAATCGAATTTCTAAATTATCACGTGAACAACGCAAAAATACTCTCTGAAAACGCCGTCTTCATTCCGCCCATAAAGCTAACGGGGTCTAAAAAGACAAAATTAGATGGTACAACTAGCCAAATAAGGAGATTAATTTTGCTATTTCCACCAGCAGTTGCCGTGCAAGTAAAAGATTTTGAAGATCCAGTATGGAAATTGGTGTTGCTTCTCTGAACAATTTGTTCAGTGATATGCGCTCCGGCATTGACACGTGGTCAAATTGCTTTATTGAAATTAGACATAGACAGTTACTTGCGTTTACGAATTAAATGCTTCCCTGAAGCGAAGTTAATACCAAAGCACGAGTATCTTCGACATTACCCCATGTTAATTTCCGACTTCGGTCCTCTTAAACATGTGTGGACTTTAAGGTACGAGAGCAAGCATGGGGAGTTTCAAACTGATGTTAGGCATTTCACGAATTATAAGAACATCACACAAATAATTGCAGAAAAACATCAGTTAAAGCAGGCTGCTTTTTCAGCAGTTGCCGAGTCTCTTGTAGGAGCAAAAAAAGTCGTGCAGTTTAACCCAGATGCGTTTAGTGTTGACGTACGGAATTTGATGCGAGAGACTTTTCGTGAAGAAAGTATCCACGATAAGTACATTTAAAAAGAGTGACATTTCGCGTAGTTAAGTACAGAGAAAACATGAATGTTTGCGTCGGTAAAAATGAATATAGAAACTTTATATTGTGTACAGTAGAGTATGTCATCATAAATTCAACATACACGAACATAGCCTTCGTAGGAAAAACACGGGAAATTATTTTTAATTCATACGTCGGTGTATATGAAAACAGCACCGATGAGGGCGAACTCATGTCTTCCTTTCCATACTCTTCCCTATTGTCTCCAGATCATTTTCCCAAATTAACGATTGCCAACGTAGCAATGTACCTGCCAAAGTATGCGCCTCTAGATCCGGACATGTAGTGTGAATGTAAGTAATTTTGTTTACGATAATGCGAAAAAAATAACCAATATCATCCTATTTATTAAATAAATTGTTTATGCTTGCAATCGTTTACAGTTAAAATAGGAAAATTCCCATTTTTGTCTTAAAATTCGTATTTTAAGATAAGTTTAAGATAGAGTTTTATATACAACTTTAAGCTAGGTCTTCATAAGGTGGCCACCGGACCGGAAAACTGGGAACTTTTTGAGACCGGGAAATGACAATGAATTTTATTATTGACCGGGAAGTTAAGAAATTTGTAGAAGAAAAATCTGTCCACGTTCGATTTCAACAGATTTTAAATAATAGGTTGATTTGTTATGTTTCTCAATTATGCTATTTGCCTTTGATGTTTAAAATTTTGGTTAAAAAACATTTTTATTTAATAAATAAATAAATTTTTTTCATTGATCTACATTAAGTAATAAAAAATAAAATTTTCAAATTTTGATGTCTAATTTACAAATGAGCATTTGTAGAAAAAATTTGAGTAAGTTTAAGAGATATTTTGGAGTGTAAAAAAAAAAATTATCATGCAAATTTTAGAAACTTCAAATCTTGTACAATCTTCTTTGAAAATTCTGTTTAAATATTTGAAAAAGTTTTTAAATATTTTCTTCAAATAATTTTTCGACATAACAAATTTTTTTTATTTTCCTATGAATCTTAAGAAAATTTTTTTATTCTTTTGAAGCCTTTCACAATTCTTGTAAAGAATCTTATTTTTTTGTTTAGAATTTGCGAAAATCTGCATTTTATTTTATATTAGGCTATAATTTCAGGTTTTACATTAAGTTTGAATCTTTTCAAAACTTCTACATATCTCTTAAAATTACTCAAATTTCACCTACAAATAATAAATGTTCCATTGTTATTTATACGTTTAAATTGTGAAGAAAGGTTGTCAAATTTGCAGGATTTTCTTAAAATTGTAGAAACAGTTAATTTTGACAGATATTTAGAAGTTCTGATAAAATTTCCAAAATAATTTTGAATTTAAAACAAATTCAAACGACTTCTACATTTTGAAAGATTTTGAAATAAAATTTGAAAGCTTTCCAAGAATATTTAAACTATTTCAATGGAAACTAATTGAATTTCTAATCGAAGAAGTGTTCAGTTACAAAATTTGCAATTTTTAAATATTTAATGTCTCTAGCTTTAAATTCGTTCAAATTATATAATTTTGAAAATTTTAAAGTTCATTGATTGATTTTTTAATTTAGAGCATTGAAAATGATAACTTGGATTTATATGCTTTCATATTGAAAAATGTTAATACCTTTAATTTTATACGCGCAAATTATTGAGCATTTCAATAGAAAATGTTTGAATTAAAAACTTTTAAATTTCAATTATAAAAGTTCAGAATTTCATTTCATTTGGAGCTCAGAGGTATGTTAAACTGACGTAACCGCATCTTCGAATGGATTTCAACCCTATCCCATAATTAAGGGCCCATTTAATGCTAATTTAATACCCTATTGTCAAATTCAATGATGCATTATTTTTAAAAAAACCAGGGGTTATGCTAGCTTAACGTTAAGCTGGCGGAACCCCATGTGAAATAAATGTTAAATCGAGTTCTGGCATATCACATAATTAAGGGCTCATTTAATGCTCATGTAATGCCCCATTGCCATATTTAATGCTCCACTATTTTTTAAAAAACCGGGGCTTACGCTAACTTCATGTTAAGCTGGCGGAACACCATGTGAAATAAACGTTGAATCGAGTTTTATCTTATTACATAATTAAAGGATCATTTAATGCTCTTCAAAAACACCAAAAATTATATTTTCTAAAAGCCATCCCTAATACTCGAAAACCACCCTTAATACAAATTATGCGCAACTTTTAAACCTGACCATACCATAATTAAGGACTCATTTAATGCTCATTTAATGCCCCATTGCCAAATTTAATGTTCCACTTTTTTTCAACCGGGGGTTACGCTAGCTTAATGTCAAGCTGGCGGAACTCCTTGTGAAATAATCGTTGAATTGCGTTTAATCCTATCACATGATTAAAGGCCCATTTAATGCTCTCCAAAACCACCAAAATTTATTTTCCACCAGCCACCCCTAATACTGAAAAACCACCATTAATATAAAATATGGACAAATTGAAAATCTGACCATACCATAATTAAGGACTCATTTATTGCTCATTTAATGCCGCATTGTGAATTTAATGCTCCACTATTTTAAAAAAACTAAAGGTTCTGTCAGATTAACGTTAAGCTATCGTAATTCCCGGTTTTTCAAAAATAAGTGGAGCATTAAATTCGGGAATGGAGCATTAAATGAGCGCTTTAATTATAGTATGGGCAGATTTTCAATTTGTCCATAATTTATATTAAGGGTGGTTCTTCAGTATTAGGGGTGGCTGTTGGAAAATAATTTTTGATGTTTTTGGAGAGCACTAAATGAGCCTTTAATTATGTGATAGGATAAAACTCGATTTAACGTTTATTTCACATGGGGTTCTGCCAGTTTAACATGAAGCTAGCGTAACCCTCGGTTTAAAAAAAAAATAGTGGAACATTGCATTTGGTAATGGGGCATTAAATTATAATTAAATGAGCCCTTAATTATAAGATAGGCTTCAACTCGATTCCAAGATGTGATTACGTCAGCTTAATACACTTGCAGCTCAGTTTTTATTACCCCAAGTATTTTTTGAGACACATACTCCACAGAAAAAAAATAACTTTTCCGATAAATTGATACTTTTCGTACTTACAGTCTGTCAAGTTAAAGCGTGGGTGGCTTTACTCGCAGTCGGTAAGGTGTATCGACATGATTTTGGTGTCAAAATATTAAGAAGAGCTCCCT
>NC_046660.1:134351253-134355045 GCF_010883055.1 Belonocnema kinseyi
TATTTAAGAACAGATTATACAATTTTAAAAGGGAACGAAACAGAATATTTTCTAAATGTAATTTTATTTTGAATTTGACAAAGAATTTAAGATTTAATTTAAAGAAATCGACACAGCCCTTTCTGAAGAATTTATTTTTGTATTTAAGGGTACGTAAGACAGTGAAATTGTTATAGTATCAATTTCTTTTTTTCATTGAACGAAATTTGTGTTTTGAGCCCCAGAGCTTTTTTTGTAAATGAAATATCAGACTGAAAGATTGGGGAATGTATGAGAAGACAATAACCTACGTTTATATATTTTATTTAAGTCGGAACTTTGCAAAAATAATTTCCGAAGGAAATAGCTCCCAGTTTATGTTTGTTGAGAAATAATTTTTTGCAAAATTCTAACTCAAATAAATTATATACACGTAGCTTATTTCTTCTCATGCATCTTCCACATTTTCAGTCCGATACTTAATTTACAAAAAAGTTCTATGGCTAAAAAAAAAATTTGGTACACCGAAAAAAAGGTAGGTAATTTAGGAATTCGACTGTATTACTTGTCCCTAATAAATAGTATTTAAATATATGTAGTACTAATTTGAATAGAGATTTTTATTGACAAAGTAGTCGTTTGTAAAATTTAACTAGTCAAAAATAGATTTTTTTCGCCAAGGGCCCCATCGATTATCTTTAAGGGTTTTGGAACCAGGCCCTTACCTGAAAATTGAACTGCTTCATTTTACTCCATAAATACTAGAATTGCTTCGAATCAAGTCTGTATTCGGAGTGAAAAATTGGCTCATTTCAATACTTTTTGCGCAAAACGATTTTTTCGAATGCTCGGGTTATAGAATTAAAAAAAAATTGTTTCACACAAAAAGCATTGAAATTCGCCAATTTGTATATCTAAGTATTATATTAAGTATCAATAATATTATTTGTATTAAGTATCTAACAAGGATGTGCAATTCAATTTTGAGTTTATGGCCTGATTCCAACGCCCTTAAGTAGTATTAAATTTATAAAGAACAAATTAATTAACAAAAAGTAACGACTGAAGACAACTTTTGTAATATAAATTGGAGTCTTATCGCACATTGTTCTTTTAATTAGTCGCAGGCTTCAAGAAAAGAACAGATATGTAATTTTCTAATATTCAGATGAAATGTCGACGAGATATTATTATGAATATAAATTTAATTGCAGAGGAATATTACAAACTTACACACCTGTTCTCTTACTGTGTTTGAAACACAATATTCTGCAGTTTGTTAATATTTCTTTATCGTTGTACATGACCGAATGTACAGTAATTTTCTTGATTTTAATTATACCAGAGCTACAAAAATGTCTCTGAAAGGTTAATTGTTTTCGAAATTCTGTTTAAAATGAGCCCAGGGTGAAGCCAATTTGTTCAGTTTTTAAGTAGATATTGCAAAAATATTGTAAATTTCAATGTTTTGTTAAATTTTCAAGAATTTCTCCAAGAAATATATTTAACTTTTATTCTGATTTGCCTGCAGATGAGATGTTTTAAAATTTATCCAACTTTTTTATTACAACTTCAAGTTCTTGCAATTCTAAAAGAAATTTTTTACAATTTATACTCGTAAATTGTTGTGATACGGTAAAGAAAAAGCTTCAAAATGAGCCCAAGAACATTGAAAAACGTTGACTATTTCGGAAGTTATTGAAAATCTAAGAAAACGTTGAAATTTACACTATTTTTGCAATATCTACTTAAAAACTAGACAAATTGGCTTCACCCTGGGCTTATTTTAAACAGAATTTCGAAAAAAATTTGTCTTTTAAAGAGGTCTTTTTTTAGCTCCTGTATAATTAAAATTAAGAGAATTTATTTTGTCATAACCAGTTAGCAGTAGTTTTTTTTTTATCTACAAACAATTTAAGAGCAAAAGAACTCATACAAAATATGATCGCTGTAAACTATATTAAAAATTGTTTTTGCTGGCATTAGAGTTGGTAACATTTAAAACTTGAAATGGAGCTTATTACCTGCCGTTTATTAGAATGACACGTTTACAAAATTGAATTTGTCAAAAATAGATTTCTTCAAATAGGGCTCGATTCATTGTTTTCAATTGGGTCCCTAATTTCTGTTAGAATTCCAAACAACTATAATCAAGGAAAAATCACTACTTAAAACAACTTTCTTAGTTGAAATTCGTTTTTCGCATCATGTTCTTATCGTTAGTCGTAGGCAAGAAAGAAATTACAAACGCATTTTGGTATATCTAAAATGTTTTAAAAGTATCGCAGTAGGTGTCTCGAAAATCCTTAATCTTTAAATTTACTTAGATAATAACAAATAACTCCAGCGCTTTTTTGAAACATTTTACATTTTATGACGGTCTTCTCATCAAACATATATATATATACTCGAATACAAAGTATGACTTTTCCTAAATTTTCATAAAGGACCTGATTATTTTTAATTGGGTCTTAAATTAGTCTTAGAATTCCAAACAACTATAGTGAAGGAAAAGTTATTATCACACCGTACTTTTTATCATGGGTAACAACAAAATAAAAAAGCTGTTTTCTTCTACTAAATAATTTTATAGATGATAAGAGATGTGTCGACTTCTAATATTGATTTCAAATATCGACTAGATATTACTATACATATAGATTGAATTGTCAAGGAATATTACAAACTTACACACCTGATCTCTCACAAGATTTGCAATAGAATATTATGAATATTGCCTTATCAAGTACATACTCCGATGTACATAAACCCTTAATCAAAGATCCATCTTATCCTTAGTTAACGAAATAATATTTTACAATATTTTGTACTTGTCTTAAAAAGGATGTAATAGATCACAGTCAAGGAAATGCGTAGTAAAAAACATTATCTAAATACCTACACAGGAACGAAATCTTGCAATCGCGCTTTAACTTTTTCTAAAGCTTTGAATAAGGCGATAACTTTCTTTTTACAATTGTCGCTCCTTGCTCTGTGCGTAACGTTCGAGGTGAAATATTCAAAAGGTAAATTTGCAAAAACAGCAGTTTGCACGCGTGCGTTTTGGGATACGTTTTGTTAAATATGAAGTACATACCAATTAACAACTGTAGGGCGTATATAAAAGTTTCGCATTTAATTACGGGTTTTCCATCAAATAATATCAGATATTTATAACTCTTCTCTTTGTCGAACTTTTCTTTCTCTTCTTCAGTTAAATTATCCTCATGATGTTGATTGTTCAGTGGTTCATTTTCGTTGCCTTCAGAATCTTTTTCTACATCGTGTTTGTTATTTTCTGGAAATTTCAGAAAGAATAGACGTTTAATATTATAATATTAACGAAACGCACTACAAGGGATTAGAAACAGAGAGGTTTCACAGATTGAAAAAGGTTTCAAAAGTTGTAAGAAATTACCTAGTACAATTTCAGAGAGAATCTCAATTTTTAGCAAATTTTTAAGGATGACAGGGAATTGTAACGGGATTCAAAACATTTGCAACGATTTCAATACATTTAAAAGTGTTTCGATGATTTAATGGGATTTTAAGAGATTAAAAAGAGATTAAAAATCCAAATAAAATTGTTAATTTTTATGAAAAATTATTTAAGTTATATACTTTTCAAAAATTTGAAAATTTTCAAAAAATAGAAAAAATAATTTTTCCATAGATCCTAAAATTTTATTCAAAATTTGAAAATCATGAAAATGAAATTTTTAGTTTTGATGAAAATTAGTAAAGTTATATAATTTTTAAAAATTTGAAAATTTTCAAAAAATAGAAAAAATGATTTTTTTCACACATCCAGAA
>NC_046660.1:134355145-134358011 GCF_010883055.1 Belonocnema kinseyi
AGGGAGCTCTTCTTAATATTTTGACACCAAAATCATGTCGATACACCTTACCGACTGCGAGTAAAGCCACCCACGCTTTAACTTGACAGACTGTATGTCCGTATCATAAAAAGATATCTGCATTTTTTCGAAATGTTTGGGTCCAATAGATATTGAGATATATACCTGAAGGTATTTTAACCTCAGTGCGAATGTAATTGTTTAGAACGCTAGAACTTGAAAGCCGTCAATCTTAATAAAAAGAATAAATAAAAAATCTCATCTTGGTTAATACATTGTAAAAAATATTCTGCAGGATGTGGAAGTCCTAAGCATAAATTGTAAATAAAAAACACGAGATATGAAAAGCAGCTCACTTCAGAAAAATAGAATTTCATGTATTTGTATTTATATTTATTTATAAAAACTTCCTTCTTCCTTCTTCTTAAAAATAGAAAAGATTTGTCAATGAAGCTCATTTTGTATCAGATCTATTAAATAGATTTCTGTTTTACATTCTGTTTTGTTCAAGTATTTGCCATCATTGATCTTCCTCTTTCGTTTACTATTCCCCACAAATGATTTCCTCAATATACTTTCAGATGCCACGATTGAAAATTTTGTCGTGCGATCGATCGAAGAAGTATACAATATTTTTCGGAAGTGAAGAGAATGTTGTAAAGGAAGTATTAAGTAAAGGTTCTAAGAAATTACAAATGACGGCGCTGAAAATAGTGCCCGAGGATGATGGTACCGTTATTGAAGAAGCTGAAGACATAAGTTACCACTCTGAAGCCGACAAACCAGTCATCTTACTAAAGGAACATGAAGTCTGGTTTCCACCGAATATGCAATTGCTGCATACCGTTAACGTGGGTGGTTGTCTAAAGAGCAGCAATCCACCCACTTCTAAACCGCATGATTTATATATGTCGAACAATAGCTTTGAAGCAGTAACAGATGTTATTCTAGATGATGACGCTGAAAATAAAGATGAGGGTAATGCTTCTCTGGATGAGAGCTATGAAAACCCACCTTCTCTTTACAACGAAAACGTTAACGAGGGTGAAAACGAAGATGAAGTAGGCGATTTTCTAGAAAAAAACGAAAAACCTTTCAATCATGGGCATCGTACACAATTCCCTGGACCGAAATAGATGCAGTTGATCTGGACATGTGTAGAAGAGGAACGGCAGGCGATGATATCAAAACGAGCGTCGTGCACAAAGTTGTAAACGACATGAAATTTTACAAGAAACCAATTAAGACTGCAGATTTAAGGGGCGTAGCGGTACAGTTAATGAACAAATTTTCACAAACTTTTGAAGATAAAAACGATGATGGCAGTCGTTTAGATAATGGGTACAATGGGATCCAAAGAAAATTGCAAGAACGCTATAATTATGCGACTCGAACGTCCAAGAGAGGCGCAAAGTTCTCAGATAGCTTAGGCTTAAAGTTGAAACACCGAAGAACATTGGAAGCTATACAGATGGGAACAATCAATTGGCAACCTGAGGCGATACCTGATGATGAAACAGAAGAAAGCGTGAAGGAGATGATCACAACTTTACGGAATTTGAATGACTTTCAGGAAGTTAATCCGGGTAGTGATTATGAACATTTACTGAAAGTCACTTACGCTAAGCAAAGATTGTTTTTGAATGATATAGTTTGGTCTCCAAAAGTGGATGATATCTTGAAAACCTGGCCTGTTTTATTTTTTCCAGCTACTATATTTTGGCACTTCGAAATGCTAACTGGACTATCACTGGACAAATTCAACGCTAATTTTAAGGATAAAGTTAAAACTATTCTTCTATATGGAAAATATAAATTAGATATTCCAATCGACAATTTAAACGAAGAAGAAAAACTGGAAAAGGTTATCGATGTCGTCCAGCTTCAGTTCCAAGAATCGGAATGCACTTTTCTCCGTTATTGCCCTGTAAGTATTTATTCTGATAAGATTCTTTAAAATATTTTTTGTAGTGTCTTTTTTTCGACAAAAAAATCAACTTTCCCTACAAAATTTCACTGCTGAACAATATTGACATTAGGCTTTTTTTCAGTTCGGAGCCAAGATGGACGATTTACGGTTTCCTCTGACGTATCTGGTGATATCTTTTCGAGGTTGGTATTAAATATTGTCAATTATTTTGTATCTACTAGTGTATAAGTTTTATGAAATCCGTGTAAATCCTTCAAATTCCGCGAACTGATTTGGTAAATTCCTTTAATCAAAAATATTCGAAAAACTTATATTTTATATCTAGTAGACATTTGGATTGGTATTTCGTAGCCTATTTAAAATAAATCTTTTTCCTTTTTTTTGAAAATTTTCTAAATGTTGAAAAGCATATAAATTTTTGAAGTTTTATCGAATTTAAAAATGTCATTAGGATCATTTTCAAGTCTTCTTGACGTGTACCAGAAAATTTGACAAGAACTTCTAAAACTCAAAATAATTGTATTAAAATTGTGAAAGAGCTGAAACTTTTTGAATTTTTGTCTGATAGAAAAATGTAACTGACATACTTTCTAAATATATTTGATACATAGTGATCAATTTAAATGAAATTTCCAAATATTAAAAAAAATATTTTTTTCTATTTTTCTGAACATTTTCAAAATTTTCAAAAGTATATAACTTTTCTAATTTTCATTGAAACTGAAAATTTTATTACGATCATTTTGCAAGTTTTATACCCATCTATCGGAAACTTTGACAAACAATTTTTAATTTGAATTTTGTTCTCAAATTTTGAAAATGATATAAATTTTTAAATTTTGGTTGCAAATATCTGATTAACGACCTTAACCTTCATTTTGGAAACCTTAAGTGTATAAAAGGATGACTTGATTGGGAAAAACCTTCAAAAGTTAG
>NC_046660.1:134358111-134389908 GCF_010883055.1 Belonocnema kinseyi
ATAATTTTTAAAATATTACTCTGTACAACATTTCTAATTTTAACGGGAAATTTACCATCTTTACAGAAACTACCATTAATAACGTTTTTACTTCGGATACTGGTATTATTGACAATTGTGAAAATTCAAATATTTTTTGTAAAAATGCCATAACCAACAAATTTACAAATCAATGCGATTTTGCAGAATCTGCCTGGAAACTTACATAACCTAAAAATAAAATTCCCGACTGAACGTGGATACGCGCTATTATCTGCGAAAACGCTACTTTGATAGTAGGTAATTTACGGACCTACTATGAAAGTGGTAAAGTTACATAAAATATTGTTTACAGTGTGTGCTATATTTAATAGGTTAACTCGATCTTAACCTACAAATGAATCTAATTTAACAGAACCTAACGAAATTTTGCTTAACGCAACACAACTTTACATAAGTGTTCCCGTTGTAACACAATAAAATTCATTTCATTGTACTACAGGTGGTTAAAAATTTAGACGCACATTACTCATTTGAAGAAACTTAGAACTGCAAGTAGAATTGACCTCATTTCAATTAACCTGACAATGTTTGTATCAATTAAAATGTAGAACTGTAACTTAAACATGCAAATGAATAAGAGTTTTATTTAAAATTTTTTTCTCGCTGCTTTTCTTAGACTTAAGGGATATATTTATACTATCTTTCGTGTTTACATTTAATCTTGCTTTTTATCGTAATTCAATTGATTTATAGACCTACTTTAGCCGATTTTCTGCCTGCTATAACGTGTCCTTTTTTCTTCGAATGAACGATGCAAAGGGTTACGCTTACGTTTAAGACCTACATTCGTTTCCCTTTTCAACATCCAGCAAAAATCAGCTATCATGACCTCGTCCCATCTACCCTGATATCGTTGTTCCATCACTTTTATGTCTTGATGAAAACGTTTCCCTTGTTCTTCGCTGAAATCACCAACATTTTCTGGAAACTTATCCAAATGGGAATCTAGAAAGTGAAGTTTTAAATTCATCAAGCAGCCTAACTTTATGTATTTTCTTATCATTTTCGCAACAATATTCTCGTAGTCTGGACTTTTTTTGTTACCGAGGAAATTTGCGTTTACTGCTTTACATCTTTCCCAAGCGTCCAATTCAATTTTCGTCATGTGGCTCACGAAATTAGTATCTCTTGTCAATATTCGAATCTGTGGTCCATCAAAGACTCCTTCTTTCAATTTAGCGTCTGAAACATTAGGGAATTTAAGGGATATATACTTAGAGCATTGTCCATCTTTGTCTAACGCCTTGACAAATTGCTTCATGAGCCCACGCTATATGTGGAGGGGTGGTAGTAAAATTTTTTATGGATCAACGAGGCTTTGGTTGATGATATTATGAGAACCAGGTTTGAATGAATCTATTAAAGGTAAATGTTTTTGCAATGATTGGCTCGATCTCTGCTATTCCACAGGCATATAAAGCATGGCTCTCTCGTGAAACCCGATTGTTGGCCTAATATCATAGTTATAATTTTGAGATCACCATTTGCCATTTGTGATTCGTGTAATTAACTTTTTCAAGAAGCATTTTAACATTGTTATATTCTTCTTTGATGACCGTTGAGTGAGCTATAGGGATAGGAGCGTAAGTATTCGTGTTATGCAGTAAAACAGCCCTAATGCTGCGTTTTGACGAATCAATGAAATGTCGCCATTCTTCGCCTTTGTACAGATTTTTCTTCAAGTGGTTCATTAGTCCGTTAGCGTCAGTACAGTACACTAAAGAACAACCCTGGGAGCAGCGAATTTAGTCGTTTACATTTCGTGAAATAATTGAATTCCACACTGCAAGGGGGCTAACCTTGAAATAAAATTTTTCATAAAATTTTGTCCCTTGAAAATGTTATCTGACTGATTTTCGGGGATTCCTTTTCGATTCGCTCAGTTTTTTGTTATAACTCCTAGAAGAGCGAATATGGAAAACAGTTATAGCTTTAAAAAAAAATTTTTACTATTATGATTCATTTAATATTGTAAATTTACTTAGGATTTTCCAGCTTGCTAAGGCAAGACTCAATATTTTCCAGCAACTTAAGGCCGGACTTGGGATTGTCCAGTCAATCAAGGAAAGACTTACGATTGCCCATTCAGTTAAGACAAGACTTGGGATTATCCAGCCATGCAAGGATGTACTAATTATTTTCCAGCCAATTAAGGCAAGACTTTAGATTGTCTAGCCAATTATGGCAAGCCTTTGTATTTCCCAGTCAATAAAGGCAAGACTTTTTATCATCCAGCCAGTCAAGACAAGACTTTGAATCGTCCAGACTGGCAAGGCAAGACTTACGATTGCCGAGCCAGCTAGGGCAAGACTTGGGATTGTCCAGCTAAGCAAGGAAGTACTTAATATTTTCCAGTGAATTGAGGCAAGACTATAGATTGCCCATTCAGTTAAGGCAATACTTGAGATTGTCCAGCTGCGCAAGGAAGTACTTATTATTTTCCAGCCAATTAAGGCAAGACTTTAGATTGCCCAGCCAATCAAGGAAAGACTTTAGATTTCCCAGCCAATCAAGGAAAGACTTTGAATTGTCCAGCCAATAAAGGCAAGACTTTGTATCACCCAGCCAGTCAACGGAAGACTATGAATCGATCAGTCAGTCAAGGCAAGACTTTGAATCGTCGAGCCTGTCAAGGCAAGACTTACGATTGCCCATTCAGTGAAGTCAAGACTTGGGATTGTTCACCTACATAAGGAAGTACTTAATATTTTCCAGCCAATTAAGGCAAGACTTTAGATTACCCAGCCAATCAAGGAAAGACTTTAGATGGCCCAGCCAATAAAGGCAAGACTTTGTATCAGCCAGTCAGTCAAGGTGAGACTTTGAATCGCCCAGTCAGTCAAGGCAAGACTTTGAATCGTCCAGCCAGTCAAGGCAAGACTTACGATTGCCCATTCAGTTAAGGCAAGACTTGGGATTGTCCAGCCAGTTAAGGCAAGACTTACGATTGTATGTCCAATGAAAGTAAAACTAATTGCTTGTTTTCTTATGGAAACGTTCGCGCTTCATGTCAGACGATCGTTGAACAGACTTTCGTTTATGACTAGTAGGGTCATTATCATTTCTTTGCAAAGACCAGCAATAGTCGACCATCATTCTTACATTGCATAGACCTTGATAATGTGGCTCTTTTTCGTGAAAGTCTTGATGAAAGCGTTTGCCCATTTCTTTACTAAATGCTCCAACATTTTTTGGGAAATGATCCAAATCAGATTTGAGAAAATGTAATTTCATACGCATCAAACAACCTAATCTTTTAAAATTCTTTAACATACTAGATATAACAGTTCTGCACATTGGATCTCGATTGTTCCCTAAAAATTTCTGTACAACATCTTTGAAACTCAACCATGCATCCTAGTCAATAGATGTCATGGTTTTGATAAAGTCATCATCTTTGATAAGTTTTCTTATATCAGGCCCAACAAAAATACCTTCCTTAATTTTGGCATCACTTAAATGCTTTCACAAATTGCTTTATTAACCCTTGTTTTATATGGAGTGGTGGCATTAATACTTTCTTTCTGGCAACAAGACTTTCATAAACAACATTATACTGACCAACTGTCCACTCTAATCTGTCTGGCCATTTCTCCGTTAACCAATGTTTATCCCTTGCACCACTGTCCCAAAGGCAAAGAAAACAAGGGTATTTAATGTTTTCTGATTGTAAACCTATTATAAGATTTATCATTTTGAAGTCAAGACAAATAAGCCAATTATGGACATTGTATTTTATTTTTATCAGGAGTAATTGGAAAGTATCTTAAGATTCTTTCAGTGTAGTTGAGTGACCTACTGGAATTGCAGCGTACTTATTTCCATTATGTAATAGTACTGCTTTCAGACTTTTTGTGGACGAATCTATGAAAAGATGCTAATCTTCTGGCGGATATAAGTTTATTTTATATAAATTAATGAGTTCTTCGATATCATTACAGTACACATTCTCGCTGTCTATTGAAAAATACTTGATAAACTTTTCTTCTCTATTTCTGTAAACAGTTACGCTAGAGCCAGGTAACAATAGTTTCCTCTCTTTGATTCTTGAAACGCAAAGTTTAGCTTTATCTTTTAAAAGATCAAGATCACGTATAAAATCGTTTAATCCGTCTTGGTAAAAAAATTTAGGACTTTCATCAGCTGATTCTTCCGCAGAAGAATCTTCAGTTGCATGGGTCGCTGGGCTCACGCCAAACAGGTGGTTGAATAACATTCTGCGTCTTGGTACTTTCATCTTCCCAATTTGACAAATTTAATCTACAAGCATGACAACTTGAGGTTGGTACCCACGGTTTATCCAAATTTTTCATTTAACTTCCATAACAGTTGAAGTATGACGTTTGTATAGAATCATTAATTGATCGACGGTATTTCTCCGTTTCATACTTTCCACAAACGTGACAAAACGTATTAACTTTTTTAGCGCAAGGAGTTCTTGAACTCATTTTTTTTTCTTATAATGATTAGTAACGAGGAAATTCTAAAACTCACTATATACAAAAATCACGATCTACACGAAATGTAACCGCTAGACAGATTTCAAATACAAAAAGAATTTTATTACCTACGCATCCAACCGCTGGCTTTCCACTCAAACGTGATATCTAACACGGAAAGATTTATAGCAAAAAACGAATTTCATTACCTACGCATAACACGTCATAAAAGCGTCGCCTGCTCAGTGAGCCAGCTAGGGATCGAAGACTGTCTGCGCCGTAGAACGGCGCGCACATACAGCAAATGTGAACATTATAATGCACATAGAGTGCGCAGTAGCATTCCGCGCAGTCCGTCTCCTTTTGTTATATCAATGTGCGAAGTTTGGTTCCAAACGACTGCACGCTTTTTTGTTGGTATTTTGTGCGGGAACTTTTGTTCTTTTTTAAAGCCCTAAATTGTGGCCGCCATATTGGATCTCCTAGGGGTTATAACAAAAAACTGACACCGGCAATATAAAGGGCATCCTCGAAAGCCCGTGTGATAATATTTTTAAGAGAAAATATCGTACTGTCAGCAGTAGAGAATGCGTTGTATAAATTTGAACACCTCAGCGTTAATGGGTTAAAACGCTAAAATAAAAAATTTCAAATTACAATATGTTGGTGAAAAATAAAGATATGCTAATAAATCCAAGTAGGTTTGAAAGGGGAAGATTAGTACTTTCAAATTCCATATTAGCTTTTATGGTAGTAATTTGTCGGCTTGTGTAATTTCATTCCAAAACAGATGAATTTTTAATTGAAAACGGTCAATTTTCAAGCAAAAAAAAAAACAAATTTCGAATCAAATAGTTCATTTTTTAATGTTGATTTTTGTCAGCCCAAAAACAATCATATTCTCAACAATCAGTTGAATTATCAATAAAAAAAAATAATTTTTGACGTCAAATATAAATTTTAGACCATAAATGAAACAGTTAAATTTTTAATTTAGAAAATCAGTTTTGAAGAAGAACAAAAACAATCGCATTTACAGCAAAATAGTTAAATTTTTAAACACAGAAGTAAATGCACAAACAGCAAGAATCATATTCTAATAACAAGATGAATTTTCTACCAATGAAATCAATTTTCTCTAAAAACGACGAATTTTGAAGCATACAGGAAAGCAATTTTCAACTTCAGAAATTAATTTCAATCTGAAAAATAAGTATTTAACCAAAAATAGAATAGTTAAAATGGATTTTTCAACAAAATAGTTTAATTTTCAACTAAAAAAGATACCTTTTTAACCAAAACAGGAACAGTTACATTTTCAGTTAAAAAAAAATAGAATTAACAACAAAATCGTTAAATTTTCACCAAAGAAATGAATGTACAAACATTAAGAATAATATTCTTATAAAAAAGACAAATATTCAACAAAATACATGAATTTTCTACCACACAGTTGAATTTTCTAATAAAAAGGCAGTGTTTAAAAAAAGTTTAATTTCCAGCCAAAAATGGAATAGTTATATTTTCAGTAAAAATATGATTATTAACCGAAAAAAGACGTTATGACAAAATATTACAATTTTTAACGAGAACAAAATTAATTTTCAACGAAATAGTGAAATTTACAACCCAAGAACTGAATTTATAATAAAATAGATACATTTTCAAACGAGAAGAATAATTTCGAATCCATCAAGGAGATTTTTCAACCACATAGTTGAATTTCCAACTAAAAATGATATATTTTTAACAAAAAATGGAACAGTAAAATTTTTAGTTCCAAAGCAATTTTCAACCAAAAAGGCTTTTTAAGTCCAGCAAGAAAAAAAATATCAACTATTTTTTAATTGGTGTGTCAAAATGAAGTAATTTAACAGAATTGATTATTTTTTTGCAAAACCGTATAATTTTCAAACATAATATATGAATGTCTAACAGGAAAGTTCATTTTAAACCAAAACCAAAAATTTCCAACACAAAAAGATGAAATCTCATTAATCTTCAATAAAAAAGAATTAGCCTTCCTTATTTGTTTATATTAATGATTCAGTCCGCATTTGAGGGGAATAGCGATAATAATTGTTTTAAATAAATATTGAAATTCATTGTTATGTTGTCGACTAATGTAGTGAAATCGTTTTTTGTCGATAAAATGATGATTTTTGATCTATTTATTTAAACTTTTTTCACAGAAAGAGAATACACATTTTGGTTAAAAATTATTTTTTTTTGTATTTTATTCTTGTGTTAAAATTCAATTTTTTCCACTGAAACCCTGAGCCTAAAATGGAATTTTCAATTGAAAAGTTGTTTTTTTTTCAGTTGAAAGTTCATCTTTTGGGAAGAAACTTTTCCTTCTTGTTTGAAAACTGATGTTTTTGGTAAAAAATAATTATGATTTTGTTAAAAATTATTTTTTTTTCAGCTGAAAATTAAACTATTCACTTCCTGGCTGAAAAATTCATTTTAGTTAACACATACAACTATCTGGTTCAATTTTTTTCGTAAATTAATCATTTTTAAATTATTTTTTTGATTGAAAATGTTACGATGCCATTCATGGTTGAAAATTTATTTATTTTGTAGATACAACGTTTTTTTGCAAGTAAATTTGTTTGAAACTACGTCTTTTTTAAGAAAAATATTTGTTTGAAAATTACTTCTTTATTCATAATGTGTTCCCTAAGGGTTTACATGACGTCCATTCCTTACAATCTTTCCGTTCATATCTAAATTTTTCTTACAATCTTATCCTTTCTACATATACAATTATTTACAACTATTAACATAAAGTCTTATATCTAGTTTCTTATTTCTATTTCCAGAAAAGCGCAATTTAGGGCTTATTAGCAAACGAGCAAGCGATCGAACGAAAGCGAGAGTGCAACGGAGAGAAAGAGCATGAGCACGAAAACGCATCTTGGTTTACTTAACTTTGACCTTACCATTACTTACAATTTTTACGCTTCTAATCTAAGCGACTTCCGTTTCCCTTTTCTTTCACTTTTTTATACCTCCATTTACCTTTTTTCACGTGCGTTCTTTCATTCTCTCTCATTCGCTCCTCTAGCGCCCTCCAACTTGTTCATCCATTCTTCTCCTAATCCATCTTCCCCTAGCATCTTAACCACATTTTCTTGCCAGCTTCCTTTATCTTCCATTTCTCTCCTACATCCTTCCCATACACGCTCCCATGTTTTCTCCTCCCATTCACATATTCTACACTTTCTGTTCTCTTCTTAATCCCAGTACTTCCTCTCCCTTACCTAATTTCCTAATCTAAATCTTGCTATTCTGGTTCACCTTCTCTCTCCCCAACCCTTTTCTAAATACTTTGGCACACCTTCCTTTTTTATCATCTTATAACTTTTATTGTACTTTGATTCCTCAATCGCCCCCCATCTTTCTATTGATTGTCTTTCCCTCTCCCTTTTTTCCAATTCCATCAATTTTTCCATCTTCTATTTCTCTATCATTAAAGAACTCTCTCCTCTCTTCTTCCCATCTCGTTAATTCGATCGCCCTCCCTCTCCTCTCTTCTACCTCCATCAAACACTTTCCCGCTCTAATACTCAACTTTTCTCTTTGCGCTTCTTCTCTCACCTTATATCCTGGTGTCCTCTAGTCAGACCCTAGTATCCACCTTATATACCGTTCTTGTAAACTTTCCATTTCCTTCCTTTCTTTCCATCCCCATATCTCTGCTCTATAACCTAATAACGGTCATACCAGCGTATCAAATAACCACATTCTCCTTCTCCAATTTTTTAAACATTCTTTTACCTATTCCCCATATCTATTTCATTACCCATGCTTTTTTTTATCCTTTCTCTTATATGAGCTGTATGATTTCCATTTGTTTGCAAGATATATCCCAAATATTTAAACTCTTTTACTTCTTCTAACTTTATTCCCTTCCATCTCCCTATCCATTCTTTCTTCCTTCCCCCACCTTTTCTAAACCTCATTATGTTTGTCTTTCCTACACTTACATTCAACTTTTTCCCATCTAAGTATTTCTTTAATCCTGTAATTAATGCCGCCATCCCTTCTTCATCCTCTGTCATCAACACTATGTCGTCTGCATATGCCAGTGTATATATCTTTTCCTTTCCTATCTTAACTTCTCCCCAACCCTTTCTCCTCATTTCTTCTTCGAAGTCTGATATTGATAAATTAAATAAAAGTGGGGTCAGAGGACATCCTTGTCTCACACCTTTACCTTGCTTTTTGTCTCTCTGAAAATTTCTGATACTCTCTTTATTAATCCCTCTATTATCTCCTTTTTTATCATGACCTTTTTCTATTTCTCCTCGGTCTAATGAGTCAAACGCCGCCTTCAAGTCCACGAACATTGCTATCATTGCCCCTTTTCCTCTTTTAATTCTCTTATTTATTAGATAGTTCAGAACATACATGTTGTCCATTACCCCCATTCCTTTTCTAAACCCTGTCTGATTCGGTGACTCGATCTTTTTTTTCTTCAACTTCTATCTTCAATCTCTCCGACAAAATAGTTACATATACTTTATACAGTGTTGGCATCAACATCACCCCGCTATAATCTTTAACCTCCTCTCCTTTGCCTTTCTTTACTATTGGTATAACTACTCCTTTTTCCATAACTCTGACCACCCCTCTTCTCTCCATACTCTATTACACATTATACATGCCCATTCCTCTAGTTCCACCCCTCCATTTTTCCATACTTCGTTTAGAATCTCATCTATACCACGTCCCTTTCCATCCTTCATTATTCCTAAAACCTTAAATATTTCCTCCCTTGAACTGTCCTCTTCCTCATCTCTTTCTCTACCATATTTTCCTCCCTTTATAACTTTTCTCTCTACCCCTCCTAGCAAATCCAAAAAATATTTCTTCCAGTCTATCATTTCAATATCTTGGTTTACTCTTTTTCTTCTTTTTATTTCTCTATCTACCACCTTCCATACATCTTCTTCTGTCCTATCCTTCTCCGCCTATTCCTCAAACCTTTTATTCTCTTCCTCTTTCTTTTGATAACACAACTCAGTGTACTCTTTCTTTTTTTCCCTATATTCTTCCCCATTACTTCTTTCTTTTCTCCACTTTTTTAATTCCTTTCTGACCTCCTTTTTTTCTCTTTGCATTTCCTCACCCCACCAACTTCTATTCCCACCTTTACTAACTTCATTTTTTTTGTGCACTCTAAACCTATTTTTATTTCTCCTATCATTTTTCTCATCTCCTCGTCCACATTTCCCTCTCCCATTTTGATATTTTTCATTTTTTTTCTAAACTGTTCTCTTCCTTCCTTTGACCGATACTCTTTTCCTGCAATTTTTACCTTTGCTTCCTTTTACTCATATTTCTATTGTTTTTTTGTCCCTCTAATGTCACTATTAAGGGAAAGTGATCCGAATCAATATATTCACCTACCTCTAGTTTCTCAACCTTCTCTCTTACCTCATCATCCACTATCACATAATTAACTACCATTCCCCTTTCACTTCCTGAGCGTGTATATTCTCCTTTTTCATCCCCTTCTATATTTCCGTTTAAGATATACCATCCCAACTCCTCCAAGCTCTTCAACAACTTTTTTCTCTCCCCATTTAGTACCTTATCTTTGGATCTTCTTTCTCTCTCTTCTCCCCATTCCTTTCCTCCTCTGTATCCTGTTCTCGCATTGAAATCCCCACCTATTATCACCCTAATCTCTTCTTTATTTTCTTTAATCATTTCTTTAATCTCCTCTGCTTTCTTCAGCTTATCACCGTTCACATAAATCCCCACTACCTTCCACTTCTCTCCTCCCATCATTGCCTCTTCTACTATTAATCCTTCTTTTTGTTCTTTCCTGTCTTTCTTATATTTCCCTGTTATACATTCATTCCTTACTCCCATCACCATTCCTCCCATTGCTCTGCCACATCTCCATCATTGTGACTACATCCCATTTTGTCAAATTTCTCATAAACTCCCTATCCTTTCTCTCCAATCCTGCTATATTCCAGTAACAAATCGTCCATTTTTCCCTACTTTCGTTTCTCATCTTTTTTTCCTTTTAGGTATTTCTTATTTTCCTATCTCCCGTTCCTTCCTCTTCTACTTTCCCTGAACCTCATTGCTTACTATCTATTCCCTTTCTTCATCTCAATCCCACCATACTGCTTCTACCTTTATTCTCCCATACTTAACCCATGTTCTCTTTACCTTTTTCTTTCCTCTTCCGCTATTTTCCTTAATTTATACTGCATCTTCCTTTCTAATCATGTCAAATCATGCTCTATTCTCTCTGGACTACCATATAATAACCTCTTCTTTGTCACCACCTCCCTCTTTTGATCCTATTTCTTTAGTTTCACCAGTACCATTATCTCACCTCTTCGCTTTTCCCTTCCTACATTTCGCATTTCCTTTATCTCTACCTTAGCATCAATCCTTTTTGGTACTTCGTCCACCCCTTCCTTCAGCTTCTTCCCTTCTAATCTTTTACCATTTATCACTATGTTTCTTCATAAATATTTGAGTCTTGGGACATTTTTTTCTTTTCATCGGCGTTAACAATTGAATCATCATAAATTTAACTGAAACCTTGTTTTTTTCAAGCCAAGAAATTAGTCTGTCGCAACTTCCCTAGCTCCCACCACTGATTCCGGATACCCTTTTGAGGTTAGGATTCTTTTGGGTCTGGTTTGTTTGGGTTAAGTTACTTTTTGGTGAGATATTTCAAGGGTTAGGATTTTTTTGGGCTAGGCTGCGTCCAGGTTAAATTTCTTTTTAATGAGATTATGTATGGGTTAATTATCTTTCGAGTTTGGTCACTTTTGAGTTAGGTTTCTTTTTGGTTACGTAACTTGAGGGTTGAGTTTTTTGGTTAGGTTTCTTTTCAGTATGATTTCTTTTGAATTAGGTATTCTTTTTCAATAGGTTACGTTATTCGAAAACTCTTGATCTCAAAAAATTACTTTCTAAAACTTCGACTCACTTTCCCAAACTTCACGGAAAGCCACGTAATTTAACGAAACTTTCCGCAACTTTGATCTGTAAGGCATATAATAGTATATTGAATTACTTTTTAAAATGTTGAGAAAAATTCGATTTGAAGACATTTCAGAAAACTGATCAAATATTCCTGGATTTTTTACAAATTTTTTTAAAATTCCTAAAAATCTTTGAATGCGACTCGAATTTTTCCTAATGTTTTGCAATATTCTATAAAATAAAACAATTTCTTTAAAATCTCGTAAAATCTTTCCTGACACATACGATATATTTAAAAATCTTTTTGTTCAATTATCTTAAAAATCTTATAATACTTATGTTTATATAAGTTTAAAAACAAACTGGCAATACTTATTTTCTTGCTTTCAATTCTCACAATTTAATTCCAACTAGAAATAAAGCGTTAAAAATTTCTAACATATAAATAGTTATTCGAAATATTCACGTTATGTAATTATTAATATCATTTTTTATTTTTTATGTTAGTGAAAAATTGTTTTAAATTGGTGAATTGCAAGTACTACTTACGTAAGGTAACTTCCATATTTGTATGACTACAAAAATATTGAAAATCCTTTTGTGTTAAAAAAATGGTCTTATTTATTTAAGATAATGCTTCATGTTAAAACCCCTTTCTTGCCAAAAAGAAATGTTACGGTCTGTGTTACATTGCGTGGGAGGGGGCATTTTAATAACTAATTAACATATTTTTCAATTTATACTGCCCTGGGGTCAAACATGGTACAAAAAAACGCCGTAAAATTTTGAATAAAAACTGTTGTTTATACATTAATTTAAAAAATGAACAATACTTATAAATTTATAAAATTTCCAAAATATTATTTAAATATGATACACATTGACTTTTATTAAGAATATTCTTTGAAATAGTTAGTAATTTCTTTAAATCTACCATTATTTACCATCTTTGGCCTTAGGATATAGATTTGACGAATGAAATGATAGAAATATCTCCATTAGTTAGTAAAAGATTATGAAGACTTTTGCCTCCGAAATGATACCAAAAACTTTTTAAAATGTTAACAAACGGACTACAGATTTGGCTTTAAGCTTTTCTACCAATTAGAGAAATCGATATTTCTTTTATCTTTTTCTAGGATCTGATTTTTTCCCGAAACAAAAAGCAGATTAAAAACGCTTAAAAAATAGAAATAAGAAAGGTAAAAAATGCATGCAATTTTTTTTGTTGTTGAAAAAACCGCACATTTTTTAATAAAACTCCTTTCCACACCACCCACGGAAGAAAATTTTTACAAAATTTTTATTAAATAATAAATATTTGATCTTTTGAACTCAAATGGAAATGTTAATTTTTTTCATTAATTATGATAGTTTAATTGACGTCAGTTATCGTACTTGACATCTGAGGAATCCCTTTTTCGCAAACAAGAAGTATTACAGTTCTTCCCTTATCGACTTTCTTTATTTTTTATTTACTTATTGCACACACACACACACACATATAACGTCCTGTCACGGTCGCCAATCGGATCGGTTTTGATTTTACTCTAGAACCAAACCGAAGGGCCTATGACAAAACCACCGAACGCGTCGTCGGGTTGCGGATAGAGGGTCCCTCTACCAAGGGTTTCTGCTGAATATGGTTACAAAAATAAATAGACAGTCGCGGACAATTATCCAGGGGTGGTCCCGAAGGAATTAACCCCCAAGCGGAGGTGTGAAAACCGCGCCGAAAGCTGAATGGCACCTGGGTGTGGTGTCTAGAACGGTGACTAGTGCGGTTCAAAACAACAGAACGCGCAGGGCTCCCGACAATGTGTCGTCCAACAATGCCGACCAATCTAGAGCTGGGGGAGCCAATGAAAATGGATTAAATGCGATAAATTGGCGGAATCTCGGAACCTTTAGGTGGACGGAGCGACTGAATCACGACTTGCTAGAGTGCTACGATGTGAGTGTGGCGCCTGAACGGGGTTACATGGCACGGCTGCATGCTCTCTGGTGCGAGAATCACCCGGAGCTATCGCACTTTTCACAGCAGCGTCTGCGAAACCATGCCGAACTACTCCGAAAAAGGTGCTATGTAAGCGGAACGCCTACTATAAAACAGCTAGAATAAGCCGGTAACAGAGAAAGAGAGGTGACACTAGGACAAACCGCTGGCAGGCATCCAATAGAGGAAGAGCGATGATTTATGACCCGGAGAAACATCAACACCAAGGTTTCTCTCAAGCCTAAAGATCTGGCTGAAATGGATCACGAGCTTCGTGGACATTTTTACAAAGAATCTAATCTCTGGGCTATCAATTGTGTGTATAATACAGCGAGAGCTTTGGCCGATGCGAACCGTAAAACAAAAGTAGTCATTGACTACATCACATCTGGCAGCATATTGTTAAGAGAATACGGATACTATATGACGCTAAGAGAAGTCTAGAGCGGAGGGAAAGGTGGGTCAGAGAAAATCAACAGTTTTCCTCTGACCCATCTCGACTCTTCCAAGACTCTCCAGTTACTGTCGACCACACGCCCAAACGAGAGGAGGTCGAAGTATTTTGGAGAGAAGTCTACGAAGTGAAACATAGACTGGACGAAGTCTCAGAAAATATAAATAGCTTCAATAAACTGTGTGATGGCCTCATAACACCTGATGCAGAATGCCCACCCATCACAAGCGAGGAGGTGAAAAAAAGTATTAAGAGAGATGAAGAACTTGTTAAGGATTTAAATTTATCTCTTATTAAACGATATAAAAACACTAAGCGGGTAGCGAGGATATTTTGCAAAAGCTCTACGCATGCGTGAATGGCGTCAAAGAGCGTGTAAAAGGGACAAAGGATGAGCGGAGTCAGTCGATCGATAGGATCTGAGGCGAACGAACGTTTTGAGCGAAGACGAGCGATGAGAGCGTTACACGTGCGATCTACTTGCGTTCCGGTCGATTACGGGTTCTTTAAACTCGTACTATTGTTTTCTTATTGAAATCCTTTCGAGAAATGTTAACTGTTCATTCAAATAAACTATACTTTCATATTATTGGAAAGTGATCTGTTATTATAAATAATAGAGAGCTCATCCAATCCCACAGACTTTCATTATCTCTAAAATTTTACTTTAACAAACTATTCCGCACCGGGTCCAAGTTGTATCAAAACCTTCCGGTGGAAGAAGTTTCCTTCAACCCATCAGCATTTAACCGGTATTTTCACCTCATATTTAAAGTCAGAAGAGCCGATTCCGAAGTGATCGGTGGAACGGTGCACAATACTCCTGCCGAAAATAGGCACCTTAGCTGACCCAAAAAATTACAGGCCAATCACTTGTCTGAACACACTGTATAAGATATTCACAGCTATCCTAAATGATGGGATTGTTCGGGCAATTGAACCTGTGCGACAAGAAATGTATGAACAAAGAGACTCAAAGAAAGGCGTAGCGGGATGTCGGCAGAACCTGCTCATCGATAGATGTGTCCGCAAATTGTTAGGTGAATAGAGAGATTGACACCGCTTTGGAAAACCAGATTTACTATCTTATCTGGGAAAAATCGTGTGATAACTAACAAGGTCACCTTTCAGAGAGGTGTCTTTCAGGGTGTCACCATAAGCCCATTCCTCTTTTGCCTTACATTATTGCCACTATCTCTAGCACTTCACCATTCCGACGGGTACTTGTGGGGCTAACCTGCAGATCGAAAGTACAAGGTCACTTATGTATTTTACTTGGACGATCTTTAGATCTATGCTAAAAACAAAGAGCAACTGCATCTAGCACTAGGGATTTTCAAACATATACTAATGAAATTGGAATGGCACTTGGGTTAGACAAATGCGCCAAGGTTTATTTGAGGCAAGAAAAACTTTATGGTATCCCTGAAGATCCTGAGCTCGTTGATAGACGTGCTATACGACACCTTTGCGCTGGAGAGACTTATACATACCTGGGCGTGTCACAGAGCCGCATTCAGGACGTGACATCTATAAAGGAAGCAGATACAAACGTCTCATCCGGCAGATTTGGTCTTACAAACTGTCGGCGAGGAACAAAGTGTCTGCAATGAACATGCTTGCCGTCCCGGTATTACTCTATTCATTTGAAGTAATTCCATGGACGAAGAATGAGCTCAGATCAATTGATATCGGAACCAGAAAAGTGATACACATGAACAAAATCATGCATCTTAAGTCTTCTCTTCTGCGACTGTACATCTCAGGTAAAGACCCCATTGGGTACCAATTCGGTTCCCTTTTAAAAATCTCGAACAAAACAGCAAAATCAACTTTTAAATTTTGAAATTCGGATTCTACGTTAAAATTCCCTAAAAAGGTCACGGAATAATCGCAGTAGTTTTTTTGCAACGGTAAAAAGTTAAAAAAAAATATATATAAGACGTATAACGCCTGTTGACTGCTACACTTCAAACACATGGCCTGTAAGTAGCAGTCAACAGGCGATATACGTCTTATATTTTTTTAAACTTTTTGCCTTTGCAAAAAAAAAACTATTGCGATTATTCCGTGACCTTCTGTAGGGAATTTTAACGTAGAATCTGAACTTCAACCATTTAAAAGATGATTTTGCTGTTTTTTGAGTTTTTCAAAAAGGAACAAAATGGGTAACCAATGGGGTCTTTACAGGTACTTTCTAGAGGCTCCATTCTGTTCCTTCGGTCCGCCAGGGGGATCAGTCAATTTTGTGTGACCTAACGTTTGCTTTCCTTAAATCGCCCGGATTGAAGTCTGGTACGGAGGGTTTCATTTTGGCATGCCAAGACGGTGTGATTTCCACCTTAACATTCCATCGCCACATTTTGAGCCAAGACATTCACGATGATAGCTGCAGGGCATGCCATGCATACCCCGAGCATTTAGCTCACATACTATCTAGTTGTCCAGCTCATGCGAAAACGACTTACATCCAAAGGCACAATGCGGCACTAAGAGTGCTTTATTGCCATCTCTGTCACTCTTACGGCATAACCCTGATTGCCGAGAATGGGAAGTTCCGAATAAACTGGAACTTTATATTCTCGACAATTGTTTCTGTTGCACACTCGAGGCCAGACATGGTTCTTCTTGACTTCAAGAAGCAAACCATATTCGTTATCGAATTTTCGGCACCCGCTGACAAAAACATCATAGCCAAGGAGAGTGAAAAGAAAGAGAGATATAGCGACCTCACAAGGGAGTTGCTACGATTGTACCCGGAATATTCTGTTAAACTAGTCGTCCTTATCATCGCCGCTCTTGGAGGTGCCAAGCTTTCACTCGTTAATAGTCTGAATAGCATCCCTGCGTGTCAACAATATGCGAAAACACTTGCGGGTAAAATGCAGAAGGCGGTAGTCCTTGGATCACTCCCTGTTCTCAGCGTGCACGAAACTTTTGCCGGATCGTCGTATTGATTCCGTTACAGACTGTAACCACCTATCACACAGTCATGAGTCGTAGTTATGGCTGAAATTTTACCGCGATTTCGCTGGGAGCGAATGCAATTTTTCAAATTAGCACCCGCTCCCGGCAAAATCCTGCGGTTGTTCTTATAACAAATTTTTAATATATAAAGGGTGGACACGCTGGGGCTTACATACATGGCGAACTTGATGCTACCCGAATTGCACAACAGCAGGGAAGAAGCCATTGTACAGGGGTATTTTCATATTTCGCGCCTTTAAAGTTGCATTCGGATCGGCCCTTCGGTCAAATCCGTGCATCTTCATATCAATTTCATCATAGTCCTATGGTTGCGTTCGAAACTTCAAATGGCTAAAAGTGTCAAAACAATATAGGTTATGTTGCGTAGTAATGGCAAATAATAAAAGTGTGTAATTAATAATGAAGTGAGACATGTGAGCTGAGAAGTAAACGTCAGTTTTTTTCTGTGCCAATAACATTATGGAATGTCTACTGAGTGACAAATACTATAAAATAGTAATAATATTCTGCGCTTACAGTGGGCGAAGATTTAATTGTGTTTAATGCTTGTTTGCGACAGAAAAGCTATGTTTTGAATATATAGGATATGTTTTAAATAAATTAAATAAAATATTACTTGCATAAACTTTAAATTGATATTACCTACATTTACTTACAGCGATTAGGACAAGCACCTGAATCTGAACATAACCTCGAAATAATGACAGATCGGTCCGGCCTATTTATTATACTTTAGATTGATTATGCTTCACCAAAGAAATGTTTTATGGTTTTGTATGTTTATCATTGACAGTGCCGGTAGTTATAATTTAAATAATAATTACTTATTGTCAATTTAACAATCATTACTTTATAATCAGTTTAAGGCCATGTGACGAGTATAACAGCTGATCAAGTCAGCCAAAAGATCAATATTTTTTCACCCATATTAAAAATAAAAGTTCAAATAACGCGGAAATTTTTTTCGGAAAATGTTAATAAATATTAACTGGATCGTTTGTAGCCTTGCAAAGAGTTGAAGGAAGAAAAAAGTTTATTTATGCAAATAATGATTATCGACGGACACATTTAGTTTTTACAGCAGAAGTTTGAGTTTTAACTTTCTCTGAGGGTAATCATGCAATCTGTTTTGCCCACAGACCCCTAGAAGTTCAAAGTTGTCTACTCGCCGCCCTAGTGCTGCTTTGACACAGCTTATACCAGACTAATACGTGTGTCAGACCAAATATAGTATGTTTATTTGCATTTTAAGTGCAAACATTAGTTTTTACATTATTTGTGCATAATGTTCGTGAGCTATTTTGGTCGTTTTGCCCCTCTTTGATCAATATAAACCTCATAACTAGCCCATTGACAACATTGCAAATTGCTTGCAGGGTCTGACGACAGCACGGTCGGTATTTCTCCAAAATCATTATTAAAAAAAAACTTTTTTCACTATTCTAACTATTTAGGACCAGAGACACATTCTTGCATGCCTTCTATTTATCGTGGCAAATTTTTAACACCATATCTCATTCCGTGTGAACGTAAGTTGGGAAAGAAAACTTCCACTGGCATTTTCTATAAAAAAAAATGGTTTCAAAATTTCCACCGGAACAAAGCAGAGACATCGACATTATTACCTCCTCTTTCATTTCCCAAACTTTCAGAGCGATACCTCATTTCGTTTAGACGTAAGTTGGGAAAAAAAATTGAAGACCAGGTTTGGTCACGTGACCCTCTCGTCACATAATGTGTTTCAATAAACATTGTTGAAAAATCTTTATCTCTGGACCTGATCACAAGACGAGGGATTGATCAGCCTAAAATTAATATTCTGAGGATAGGAGTGTATCAGTAATAAATCTAGATGAGAAATTTTAGGCCGATATTTTCATTCCAATTTATTTTTAATTATTCTATTTTCGAACTTGCTATATCTGGATCTGATTTCCAAACTGGCGTTTGATCAGCCCCTAAAATCAATTTTAAGTAATTTCGATGTTATCTGTGAACAAAAAAAATCTCGAAGCAATTCAACAAGTCCAAATTTTAATTATTAAAGTTTTTAGGAATTTATTTTATTTTCGAAAATGTTTTCTCTAGATCTCATCTCAAAATTCCGTTTAATCAACTACTGAAATAAATTAAAGACTCGCTGAGGATAGGAGCGTAACAGTACTAAATCTAGAAGAGAAATTTTAAACAGAAATTTTCATTCAAATTTTTTTAAAAATTATTTTATTTTCGAAATTGATACACCTAGATCTGATTTCCAAACTGGCATTTGATCAGCCCCTAAAATCAATTTTATGTCAATTTGATGATATCAGTGTATCAAAAAAAAATCTCGAAGTAATTTGTCTAGCCGGGATTTTAATTAATAAAGTTTTTAGATATCTTTTGTTTTTGAAAATGTTTTCTCTGAACCTTATCGCAAAATTTCGTGTCTTCATTTCTAAAATCATAATTTAAAGTTAAATCAGGCCTCAAACAAATATATTGAAATAACATTTCGAGTAGCTTTGAATCATACTCAAACATTTTTATTTTTTGGTAAGATACCAATAATGTATGAATTTTATTTTTAGACCTGATAAAATAGATAATTATATAATAATTTCTAAAAAAATTGGAATAAAAATTTCGACCCAAAATTTCGCTTCTACATTTCTTTCCGATACACTGCTATCCTCAGCGATTCCCTAATTTATTTCAATAGTTGATCAAACCAAATTTTCAGCAGATCCAGATATAGCAAGTTCGAAAATAGAATAATTAAACAACAAAAAATTGAAATGAAAATATCGGCCTAAAATGTCTCGTCTAGATTTAATACTAATACAATTTTATCACCAACGAGTCTTTAATTTATTTTAGTAGTTGATCAAACCAAATTTTGGGATCAGGTTCAGAGATCATTTTTTAAAAACGTCGTAAAATTGATTTTAGGAGCTGATGAAATGCCAGTTTGGAAATCAGATGCAGATATAGCAATTTCGAAAATACAATAATTTTTTAAAAATTGGAATAAAAAATGACGTTTACTTCTCATTTCACATGTCTCACTTCATTATTTATTACACACTTCTATTATTTGCCATTACTACGCAACACAACCTATATTGTTTTGACACTTTTAGCCATTTGAAGTTTCGAACGCAACCATGGGACTATGATGAAGTTGATATGAAGATGCACGGATTTGATCGAAGGGCCGATCCGAATGCAACTTTAAAAGCGCAAAATATGAAAATACCCCTGTACAATGGCTTCTTTCCTGCTGTTGTGCAATTCGGGTAACATCAAGTTCGCCATGTATGTAAGCTCCAGCGTCCACCCTTTATATATTATGCTTTAACCAATTTTATATGTACTATGAATAGAAAAATTTAATTGCATGAAACTTATTTCAAGTGAAAAATTCCAAGGCACATATTTTTTACCCTCGACAAAATTTTTAGGTTGTTCATTTTTTTCAATAATTGGAAAAAGTACATTTTTTAAAATAAAAAAATGTCCTTTCTTCACTTCAACTCGTGCTAACTTAGCTCATTTTCAGAATTTTTAGATTCTATTAATACTAATTCAACTACGCATCTACATTTTCTGAAAAATATATATCAAAGAAAAACTTAAATACTTTAATGAACATAGATACTGTAAAGTTTGTGTTGTAGACAATGTAATAAACATCAAGTTCAACCTTCAAGCGCTTCGTTTCTCAAGCAAATGTTAAGAAATGGAAAACCTCTAGTGAGAAAGTTGCAGATTAAGGTTGAAATAAGTTTTTGTTTAAATTTTAACTCAATTGAATTAATTATTCGAAGAGTATGAATTTTTGAAATAGCAAGTGGCAATAGTCACGCTGCCTTTTATGCATGTGCATGTAAAAGGGAATTTTACTTAAAAATTTATCGTCTTTTTTAACAAACAACTAAAATGAATTTTTTATATTTGTTATTTTTTAAGTGTCTTTAATCTGCTTCATTTCCAGGGAAAAATCATATACTGGAAAGCGATAAAAGAAATATCTATTTCTCCAACAGGTCCAAAAGGTTAAAGCCTGTACAACCGTTTGTTAACATTAAAAAAAAATTTGGTAATATTTAATTTTTCTAATATTATCTAATATGGAAAAATTGCAAAAGTATAAAAAATATTTTACACACTTTTAAAAAATTGTAGGAATCAATAAAAAATGTATAGTGATCTCTTTTTAATTTTATCTTAGAATTCCTCGCAAAACAATCGTTTAAAACGTTTCCCTGAACTTTCTTTCAGTCTCTTGACGGCGTGGACGCCCTGCAAAATTCAGTGAAAATTCAGTTTACCGAAAAACTCCTAATAGCTAGTTAGCCACTGAAAGCGAATCATCCGGTTGGGCGAGATCGGGTTCGTCCTCGTGCATTTTCAGCTTCGAACGAGGATTGTCTCCGAGAGCGTAACAGAGCCGATTCACCGACAAGCGACGTTTGTCCAATTTTTACTGCCAAGTTTTTCTGTTCCCCTTTCTTACGGCCTAAGCACCGTTGTCTACTTCTTACAGCCAATATTCCATTGCTACTTTTTACAGCCGTGAAATTATATTCATTTTTTGTAAGCACTTTTCTATAGCTGCTTCTTACTCACCAACGAGATATTTTAACTTTTTATTGTCAGCCGCTCAATTGATCTTTTCTAGTTGAAAATTTATATATTTTTTCGTTAAAAGTTCATGCTTTTTTTATTAAAATAATCTTCGTGTTTCAAAAAGAATCTGTTTTGTTTGAAAATAATTTATTTTGTCTTTTTGAAAATTCTAACATTTTGTTGAAAAGTAATTTTTTGATTGAAAAATTTAACTGTGCCATTATCGGTTAAAAATGTATTTTTTTAATTTAAAAATTTATTGTTTTTTTGTGTCAAAATTGACCTTTCTCATTTAAAAATTAACCTTTTTTGGTAGAAATGTATTCTTCTTGTTTAAAGTTCATCTATTTTAATTAGGAATTCATTTCGTTAATTAAAATCCACCTTTTTAATCAAATTTCTTTTCTGTTCATATGATATGATTTGTTTAGATAAAGATTAAACATTCCATTTTCCGTTAAAACTTTATCATCTTAGTAAAAAATTCAATTATATGGTAAAAATATTTTCCTCTTCGCAACAAATTTAATGATTCTATGGTAACTCAGGATTTTAAAACCAGAATAAATTTCAGGAGCAGCTGAATAGATCGTCATTCGTGAAGTCGGGTGAGCTCGGTTCATGTTCGCGCATTTTCGGCTTTACAAGAGGCTGGTATTCGCAGCAGCAAAGTGGGGGAATCTTCTCCCTTCATTCTTGTGTCTTTTTACTTCCCGGCTAATTCTTAGGTCGTTTTTGCTCTCGCGTCTTTTTACTTCTGTTTTCCACAACTTTTTTTTAGTTCGCGTTCGCTCTGAGCGTGTCATATATTGTACATTGATTAATCACTCAGTCGAATATTTAACCAGTATTATTATTATTATTATTACCTATTGTACTATGCTTTCTCATGTTTAAAACCCCGCTGAAACAAAGGTCTCTCAACCTCACATTGTATGCGAATTAAAAATTTTGTCTTTTACTAATGTGGGCCTAAAATCATTGTATGAAGAAACATTAGGCCAGATGAGAGGAAAACTGCAGAAAAGCACCTTCCAAGTTTAGCCGGGTTTTCAAATTTGAATAAATCAGTGTGTCTCGGGCGAAGCGCGCGTATGAGCTTCTGTTATATGAAAGATAAATATAGGACCACTTCTCTGGCCCCAACACCCACGCAAATTGAACTTGTTTGCAGTCAAATATTTAGTACAGAATTTGTTCAAATTTGTACAACCAAAATTAGAATTTGTACATCACTGGAAGTACCTGATTTTTCATAAAAACACTGGCGGGGCCAGTGAAACGTTTCGCTGGCCCCGGCATGGGGTTTTTCGTACGGAGGGTCGTTTGTAGGGGTTAAAGTTGGTTGTACAAATTTGAACAAATTAAGATGCAAATAATGCACCCATATAAAGTGGATTTTGGGTAATGTCGGGACTAGCGGTACGTTTCGTTAGATCCGAAATGAAGTTTGCTCAACAGGGGCTTGTTTTTTAGGGGTTGAAGTTTGTTGCACAAATTTGAACAAATTAAAGCGAAAATAATGCAACCATATAAAGTCGATTTTGGATAATGTCGGGGCCAGTGAAACGTTTCGCTGTCCCCGCCATGGTGTTTTCCGTATAGAGGGTAGTTTTTGGGGTTTGAAGTTGTTTGCATAAATTTGAAAAATTAAGACGAAAATAGTGCACTCACATAAAGTCAATTTTGGATAATGTTGGGGCCAGCGTAACGTTTCGCTGACCCTGCCAGTGTTTTTGTGAGCAATCAGGTACTTCCGGTGATGCACAAATTCTAATTTTGGTTGTACAAATTTTAGCAAATTCTGCACTAAATATTTGGCCGAAAAAAGTTAAATTTGCGTGGGTCGTGGGGCCAGCGAAATGGTCCTGAAAAATATCTTTGATTATATTACTTTAAAATATTTTTATTAAATAGGCAGAATTCAGAGCCAAATTTTATTATAATGATAGACAATTATTTGAAGTTTAAAAAAGTGACATAACCAGCAAATAGATGTTTTAAATTATTCATGAGTATACTCATCTAAGATATACTGAAAGAACTTTATTTTATTTTATTTCATTTTGCTTTGCTTAGCTTAGCTTTGCTTTACTTTACTTCACTTTTTTTTCTTTTTATAGAAGGGAAAATCTTGCATAAGACACCCATACTATCAATTGTCCACAGGCGTGTGGGCAAATCTTAGTATGGGTAGTGTCAGATTCTTACTGACTAAAATCCCTTCTCCCGCCAACGCATGTCCTCGGAACCACTTTTCGCATTATTTCAAGGACATGGGGATAAGGCCAATGCGCCGTGCTTCGGCGACCTTTCGTTATATGCTCACTTGAACGTCTTTTTCTACCTTTACCACTCCAAAGGGTCATCATGCTGGTAGCTCTCATACCATGCAGCGCAGCTCATGCAAAGAAAAAAAAATTTTATTTTATTTTATTTCCTTTTTTTAATTTTATTTTATTATTATTTATTTAATTATCTTTTTTTTTAATTTTTTTTGCTCACTTTCTTTGTTTGCAGTAGCACCTTCTTTACGTACCTGTCGATACTTTCCCAGTTTCTCTGGCTGCTGGTCATCACTTGTCCCATGTTGTCTGCTGTAGGTAGTGCGCCTAGTTCTACCTTCAGTTCTTCTCTTTCTTTATCCCATCTGTTATACTCAAAAAATGCATGCTGTGCACTGTCTAACTCATTTCTGCGATGTAGGTACTCGCTGAAGTGACCGTGGCCTGACAGGAATTGGGTAAGGTGAAAATTCACCTCCTCATGCTTCCTGGTGACCCACTTCAACAAATCACTTATAATTCTAGCAGTCCACCTGCCTCTCGTTTCTGCCGCTTACTGCTCTTTCTACTTACCCATGGTTACTGCTCTTTCTTCCTTACTTATTTCTTTCCTGGCATCTACTTTTTTTTTCTTCATAAATTCTCTTCCTCTCAGAGGCCAAGAGGTCGATGGGTATTGTTCCTGAAATAAATAGGATTGCGGGTCCAGATACCGACGTGCAAGCACACGCGACCCTTAACGCCCCCTACCTTTGTACTCTCAGCAGTTTTTCTCGGTATTTTTTAACCTTCAGAGCGCCAGCCCAAACCTCCGCTCCGTAGAGCATGATGGAGTGAGTGACGTTCATCAGAATCTTCCTCTTACAGCTTCTGGGTCCAGCTATGTTCGGCATGAGCCTCGATAACATTCCCACCATGGTTTCTGCTTTGTAAGCAGCTTTGCTAATCTGCTGCGAGAATGTCAGTTTCTCGTCAACCCACGTGCCAAGGTATTTCAGCGAGTTTTTTGCCACTACTTCGTGTCCAGCGATGTTCACCAAGAATGGTTTTCTGAAATTTTTTTGTCTGGTTAAGACACTACTTCCGTCTTTTTACTGGCCAGTTGTAGCCCATGAGCTTCTAGCCAATCCTTGACTCTTGTCGCAATGTACGCTATTTTCCATTTAGCCTCTTCCTCCGTTCTGGCTATAATTGTTGCAGCCAAGTCGTCGGCAAAGCCCACCAGTTTGGCATATGCTGGTAGTTGAATCTTTAGCACTCCATCATATACAAAGTTCCAGAGATCCGGTCCAAGAACCGATCCCTGAGCAACTCCGGCTGTCACTTTGAGGGAACGCGTACCTTCTGTGGTTTCCTACATCAGACTTCTCTTGCTCAATCAGCTGCTAATGATACGCCGTATATATGCAGGGACTTTGAACCGTCTTTACAAAACGTCAAGAATGTCAGACCACCTAACGGTGTTAAAGGCATTCCTGACGTCAAATATTATCATTATACAGACCCTCCTCGATCTGTGGATTCCGCTCCATGCTGCGTCGGTCTCTTGTAACGCTTCAAGTATCGCTCAAACCGTCGATCTTCCCTCCCGGAAACCATGCTGGTTCTCAGCCAAGCCCCCTGCTGCCTCAATTGCCGTTCTTAGCCTGGCACGTATGAGTTGCTCAAAGAGTTTGCCCATAGCATCCAGCATGCAGAGCGGCCTGTAAGAGGACGGTGTGATGGGTGGGCCCTTTCCTTTATCAAGAAGGACTAACCTTTGTTTTTTCCATCGTGTACAAAAAACTCCCGTTTCCAGGCAAGTATTATACATATTTAAAAAAACATATGGGTACTCCTTTTCCAGTACTTTTACAACCTCCGGCGGGATACCATCAGGACCAGGCGCCTTTCCGTTTGCAATCTTGGCTGTGGCCCTCCACAGCTGCTCCTCAGTGAAGAGAGGAATTGAACCGCTGGCGACCAAAAGGGGACACGGCCGGATTCAGCCTGAGAAGTATTGTCCTGAGTGTCAATTTTAAAAATCTTTCTAATTTCAATTTTAAAGAATGATACTTGCAGAGAATTTCAAGGCGCATCTTTTTTTTCTCTTACCAAAATTTATAAGTTTTGTAGTTTTTGAGATAATTGGTAAAAAGTGGATTTTTTGAAAACGAAAAATTCCAATCTTTTTTCACTTCAACTCGCGCTAATTTAGCTAATTTTCATCATTTCCCGATTTCCCCAATACAATGTACGTGTTTAAGTCTACTGAAACTATCTAAGAAAGAAAAATGAGAATATTGTAATAAACACAAAAGTTATTAATTTTTTTTTGAGGCAATGCAAAAATCATGAATTTTAACGTTCAAGCGCCTCGTTTAGCGAACGAATTTTAAGCTACGGAAAGCTTTCAGTGAGAAAGTTGTTCATTACCGTTCAAAGAAGTTTTCTGGAAAGTTTTAGATCAATTGGATTAATAGTTCAAAAATTATGAATGTTTTAAAATCCAAGCGGTAATCTTGACGCTGCCCAAAAACAATATTTTATTAGAAACTACTTTTAGTCATTTTCGTCACTCTCTTCAGTTTCTTCGGCATCTGGATTCTGAGTTTGTACTTTTAAAAAATATGATTAGGAAAATTCTTTTCCTTTAGCGCTTAAATACTGAAAGAGATTTTTCACATCCTTTATTTTGGCAGCTTTTAATCCAATTCGGGGCGGAGGACTTTTCGAAAGATTTTCTAGTTTAAGCGTTGGTTTAAAGAAAAGGATGGTTGGATTTTGCAACTCATAGTTGTCAAAAACATCCATTTTTCCACCAGGAAAAACATGCAAAACGAACGCTTTGCTGATTTGGAAATTTTTTGGCTTTGGCATTTTGCCTTTGAAACATTTTTCAAAATCCTGCAGAAGATCTTCACACTTCTCGACCATTGTGAATGAAGGTGAACGAGCATTGCGAATCATTTCTACATATTCAGCTTCCTAAAAATGAAACACTGTGTAGTTTTTATTTTGTCCCGGACATGAGTCTAAAAATAATGTTATGCTGTTGAACTTGTCTTTAGCAAATTCTTTTAATACCGCGTATTTGATAAAACTGCAAACAGAGTTAGCACTCTGCTTTACAATTCCCTCAAGAATAGGGAGCATATAACTCTGGTTCGTAGTATGTACATGTACGTTAAATAGAAAAAGCCATGCTAAACGTAGGTAAAACTGCGCGGACACGGGTATTTTTGGTAGTGGCAAATTCTATGCAAAATCAAATTCACAGCATAGACTATTATTTTCAGAGGGTATTTGCTTTTTTAACTTCAAATAAATTTCAGCATTGTTTTTGTGATTAATTACTTCGTCGTTTACCTCTCCATTTGTCTCGTTTTTGTAGCAAGTATTGCCACGTCAGTTCTAGGTAATTTAATACTGAAGCCAACATTTCGGTTAAAATACTTAAAATAAACGGTTTGACTTATTGTTAATTTAGCCCACGTTTTTTCTTTATAATATTTTCCAAATAATTTGTAAAGTTCTACAAGATTTAATGAAGGATTATAAAAATATTTTATGTTGATAGAATTTCGTTTGTAATGTGAACTGTGATGTGCAATTTATTCGCAATGCTCTTCAATCATTTTTTTTAAATTTTCTGTTAATTTAAGACAACTTTCGCGTACTCCACCTGCCAAGTTTTTTAAAGGCTGCTTATTTAAAATCTTTTTTTGAACATTTTCAACTCTTCTTTTGCCCAAACATAGAAAAGCACAAAAAAATTTCTTACAAATCGGAACATTTTCTTCGTCAGTAGGAAATAAATATATCCAATGAATTAACCGTCCTAGCTTTTCACCTGCATTCGTTTGGATAGGATCCTTGCATTTTAACAATCCTCTGAGAAACAAATTTACTTCATTATAGTTCCCGAAATTCCAAAAATTTGTATGTACTTTTTCTTGTTGCGCATTTGAAAACTTTTGGTAACATTTTTCTCTACAGCAGGATTCAATAGGTTTGGAAGATCTCTCTGAGATTAGAATATCTTTAGCAATACCGTCTTTTTTAGTTTTAGACTTTGTAATGTATTCTTTTCCCTAAAGAAATAACAAATAATGCTATTAACTTCGTCATTAAAAATTTAAAATAATTACTTTAGACTATCTACATATTATATATAGTTCATTAAAAGAATTATTTTAAAAATCAAGAATAAAAAAAGTCATAAAATATTAAATATATTATTAAAATTTATTTAAAAATTGTATTGACAAAAAAAAAGAAGAGAAGATGACAAAAAAAGTTACTGTTGTGCATTTGTTTTGGTAAGATTGACTTGACCTTCACGTCGTTCGCTGCAGCGCGTACGTAGCCGGCCAGGCACGTTTTTGGGCAGCGTCAAGATTACCGCTTGGATTTTAAAACATTCATAATTTTTGAACTATTAATCCAATCGATCTAAAACTTTCCCGAAAACTTCTTTGAACCTTAATGAACAACTTTCTCACTGAAAGCTTTCCGTAGCTTAAAATTCGTTCGCTAAACGAGGCGCTTGAAGGTTAAAATTCATGATTTTTGCATTGCCTCAAAAAAAGTTAATAACTTTTTTGTTTATTACAATATTCTCGTTTTTCTTTCTTAGATAGTTACAGAGGACTTAAACCACAATTTCCTTGACGACACGGTCAAGATGCTTGGGAAATATTTCGCCCAATATCTGCTCCATCATTTGTGGTTTCATGACAGCAACGGGTGATCTTCCATAAAGCTTACCCGTCACTATCTGGTATCCAAGGCCCCAGGTGTCCGTGTCCACTGATAAACGGACTTCTACCCATTTTTCATGTTTACTAGCATTTATTGCCCGGTTCAACGTCTTTTTAGCAAGCAAATATTCTCTATTTGTCAGGGTTGCCTCTTTCCCTTTTTTACGAGCTCGGGCAACCTTCCGCTTTAGTTGGAAGCATATCTTTATTAGCTCTCCTATTTCCGCGTTCCACCAGTATACCGGGGGCTTAGGAGATTTCCTTGATTTTTATGGCATCGAGGCATCACATCCTTCTGTAATCAAATACATTGTGCTTTCCACGAGGGTATCTGTGTAGTTTTTAGTGACTGTGGTAGGTGCTAGCTCTTTCAGCATACGTCTTCCCTTTTCAGCAATCGTGCTGAGCAGTTTGGCCATACCCAACTTAGCCACGTTCCAGCCACCCTTGCTCTTCTGCGACTTGTAGATCTTCGTTCGCTGGTTTTCACCAACTATGTCAAAGTATATGTACTGGTGGTCGCTAGCCGTATACTCTTCCAGTACCTGCCAATTCTTAACGTTGCGCGCTACCCCTGGTGTAGCCATGGTAATGTCAAGGATGCTCTCTCGTTGGCCTGCCCTTCTGAAAGTCGTACTGTTTCCGTTGTTGAGGATGGTCAGATCTAGCATCGCTGCCATGTCAGTAACCTCTCGCCCCCTTCTGTCTGTCCAGGTCATCCCCCATTCGCATGACTTCGCATTGAAGTCGCCTGTCAGGATGATTTCTCTGTCCAGACTATGGCACAGATCTTCAATTGCTTCCAGTTTTTCGCGAAACACCGCCTTTCCCTCATTTGGCGAGAGGTAGCAACTGACAATTGTGACCCTGCCACTCGTCACCCATACGTATCCGTAGCCTGCACCGTGGTTGTGTACGGGAAACTGGGTGTTGTTAATTACCCAGATTGCCGCTGTGCCAGTTGTATCCTCAAACCAGCCAGCGCCTCTACTTTAGTCGTGTTGCTCGCTGATAATGAAGATATCAGCACCCTTATCAATTGCCAGCTGAGCCATTAACGCTTGTGCCAGCTTGCAGCGGTTCAGGTTACCTTAAAGCACTACCGTCATTCTCTTCTCTTATTACGATCTCGTTCGGCGTCTCTATAGACCTTACATCTTGACGTACCAAGTACTATTTAATATAAATAGTTAAACTTTCAACTAAAACAATTAGTTTTCTGCAATAACAAAATTTTGAATCAAATACATAACTGAACAAAATAAATTTTTAAATTGTTTTTAACATAATAGTAAAATTTAAAACCAAAAAATTATATTTTCATCCAAAAAGCCAAATTGTATACTAAAAAAAGTCATTTCTAATAAAATACATGAACCTTGCACAAAAGAAATTTATTTTCCAAGAAGACTAATTTTCTGAACAAAAAATTAATGTTTAATCATAGTTAAATTTTCGACAACAAAGATTAATTTTCTACCAAGAAAGAAGAGTATTCAATAAAATACAAAAAATTTTAACTAAAAAGATCACTTCATTTAAACATAGAATAGTTAAATTTGTGGTTAAAAAAAATTAATTTTTAACCAAAAATAAATTAAGTTTTCTACAAAATAGTTACATTTTCGGAAAACAAATTTATCCAACTAATTGATTAATCATCAACAAAAAAAAATATGAGACAAAAAACGTTAAAATTCTTTAAAATCGCTTGAAATTATTGAAATTAATTGAAAATTCGTTGCAGTGTTCTAAAAATATCCTGAAAATTTTTTAATCCTTTAAAACAGCTTAAAATTATTGAAAGCTCTTGAAAATTCCTTACAAGTTTAAAAATACCTTAAAAATTTTCAAATCCTTTAAAATATCATACTGAATTATTGAAATCAATTGAAAATGCCTTGGAATCTATTAAAATATCCTAATATATATCAAATCCTTTAAAAGCTCATATTAAATCACTATCCAAAATTGAAAATTCCTTGGAACGTTTTAAAATACTCTCAAATATTTCGAAACCTTCAAAATATTTGAAAGACCTTGGCATCTTTTAAAGATTTCTAAAGTACTTTGGAATTTTTTAAAATAACCCCGCTAAAGTTGTTAAAATTCTTTGAAATTCCTGTAAATTATAAAAAAAAGTTGAAAATTCCTTATGATCTCTCAAAACATCCTCAAATATTTAAAATCCTTAAAAACCTTTGAAAATCTTTAAAATTTTTTAAAGCTCTTGAAAATATCTTAAAATTCAATAAATACCCTGAAATATTTCAAATCCTTTAAAATCTCACAATAAATTATTAAAATAATTTGAAAATTACTTGAAATCTATTAAAATATCCTAAAATATATATCAAATCTTTTAAAATATCATTCTAAATTACTGTGATCAATTGAAAATTCCTTGGAATCTTTTAAAATTCTCTCAAATTTTTCGGATCCTTTGAAATCTTTTCAAATACCTAGAACTTTTTATAAAGATTTCTAAAGTATTTAAAATTTTTTTAAATCACCCTTTTAAAAATGGTTTAATTCTTTGAAATTCCCTTAAATTATGAAAATCAGTTGAAAATTCTTTGACATTTTAAAAAATATTCTCAAATATTTTTTAAATATTTTTAAAATTCTCTAAAAATTTTCAAATCCTTTAAAATCTTTTGAAATACCTACAGCTTATTTTTTTAAAAGATTTCTAAAGTATTTTGAAATTTTTTTAAGGGAACCATCTAAAATTTGTTTAATTCTTTGAAATTTCCTTAAATTATGAAAAACAGTTGAAAATTCCTGGACATTTTTAAAAATATGCTCAAATATTTAAAATCCTTAAAAATCTTTTAAAATCTTTAAAATTTTTCAAAGCTCTTGAAAATTCCTGGAAATTTAAAAAATAACCTGAAATATTTAAGATCCTTAAAAAGCTCACACTAAATTATTGAAATATTTTGAAAATTACTTGAAATCTATTAAAATATCCTAAAATATATCAAATCCCTTAAAATTTCATATTAAATTACTGTAATCAATTGAAAATTCCTTGCAATCTTTTAAAATTCTCTAAAATTTTTCAAATCCTCTAAAATCTTTTGAAACACCTAGATGGTTTCCTTAAAAAAATTCAAAATACTTTAGAAGTCTTTAAAAAAAAAAGTTGTAGGTGTTTCAAAAAATTTTAAAGGATTTGAAAAATTTTAGAGAATTTTAAAAGATTCCAAGGAATTTTCAATTGATTACAGTAATTTAATATGACATTTTAAGGGATTTGATATATTTT
>NC_046660.1:134390008-134391159 GCF_010883055.1 Belonocnema kinseyi
AAACACGTAAACTCAGAAGATGTGGACTGTGACTGCACCATATATCTAGTCGGGAGTGGTGCTGACTGAAAATAGATGATTTGGAGCGATTCGCGCGCCATTCGTTGGTCATTCTAAGGACTTATTGAACTACCCTCGTAGATTATGCTCTGGATTTACAGGAAGAATAATTTACGTAAACCATCTTATGCAATATAGAAAAACATAAAATATCGCATGATAAAAAATGCATTACATGAAATGGTCTGCTTGTGCAAATTATTCTTCCCATAATTCTAAATAAAAAAAATATTTAAACAGAGACATTAAGCCCAACACTTGAGTACTTCTCCGAACAGATCGGTCTCTTTTTAAATTTAACAATAAAAATAATGAAAATTTGTTTCAAACTGAAAATGTAAATAATTTGGATACGTGATAATTATTATTATAATCACTCGTTATTTACATGTCTGCCATGTTCATATATTCCTGATCTTCCCCTTCTGCCACACAAGCTCAACACAGACGCCACTTAGGGGAGATAGAAATCATTAAAAATCGTTCACATTTTAGCCTTAAGACTGTATCTAGTGTGCATGAGGAGATGCACTTTTGGATTCTGCAGTTTTTGAATGATTCAAGCAATCCAGAGACAGAGGTGACCCAGTATCCGGGCCGATCCTTCAAGAGAAAGCTCGCATTTTAAACTGAAAGCTCAACGGTTCTCAAACTTTTAAAGTAAGTAAGCAGGAAAAACCTTATTTTAACATGTAAAAACAAAGGTGTTTTTTTGCATGAATTTGATCATAAATTCACGAATTACATTAATGAATTAGAATAGCTTGTTTTGAGGTTATGTTTTACTTGTGATGAATCTCAGATAAACTTAATGCGTATCATCATTGATTTCTTTTGTTATGTAATTGTTTTTAATTATTAAATATTGTCAATAGTATGATGTTAAGTTTTTTGTGTTTACTAGCTTAAAAATCAATGTGTTCAAGATATTGATAATTATTTTATCAGCTGTGAAAAAATGACTAGTTCCATTAATTTTTTTGTAGTTATTTATTTTATTTAACTGACTTGTGATATTTTATTTAAGTACATTTAAGTAATTATTAATTAATTATGTTTTATTTTATATGCAGACTTTTGTAGGTTTATTT
>NC_046660.1:134391259-134399548 GCF_010883055.1 Belonocnema kinseyi
TAACAAATCAATTGAATTCATTAAATTTCATTTATATAAAAAAAATTATTTCTTAAGGCAAGCAATGGTAGGCTCTACTGTTTTAAGAGAAGGTACGGTATTCGTAGTATTCGAATAGCCGGAGAGAAATTGTCTAGCGACCCTGCAGGGGCTAAAGAATTTTCGAAGAAATTTAAGGAAAAAATTAAATCTGAAGATTTAAAGTTAGACAACATTTACAATGAAGACGAATCAGGGATTTTATGGCGTGTATTGATGGCCTGCACATTGGCTCTCCTAAGAAGGAGAAGCTCCTGGAAGAAAGGGATGTAAAGATCGAGTCACAGCTTTATTTTGCGCTAATGCCTGTGGAAGTCATCGCATTCAACTGTTGCTGATTGGAAAATCTCAATTTCCGCGATGTATCAAAAGTCTTATAAACGAAGAATCAAAAGGTCTACGCCTGAAAAACTTGAAAAGTCTGGATATCATTTACACGCACCAGGACAGTGCTTGGATGGACGGAGTTATATTCACGCAATGGTAATTAATATTGATATCGATATAACATCGGTATAACATTGATATAACATTTTTGGAGTTCTTTAATTGCATACTTCACAATGCCCTAGTTTCAAATTATTTTAAAAGTCTTGATAGTCAGTTTTCAATCAGAAGATTTTAGATTTAAATATTCTAAATTGTTTGATTTTAATTTTAAACCTACAAAATTTTATGTTTTTTTTTTAAACTCTTTGAAACAAATATATATATATACATATTAAACACGTTTATTTAACGAAGAGCAATAAAGTTTCTTCCTCATTTTCGGTAAATAGTTTAACTTTCAAAATTATAACTGGCCATTTACAAATTGTTAATTTCTGAATTATTTACGTTTACTATAAATAATTATTATTTGTAAGCGTTTGCGTAACAAAAAATTTAATATCGCAATTTTTCACGAGTAAATGTATTGCAGTTTTTAACCAAATTTAGATTCGTTTATGTTCCAGCATAATTTTTTTCTATTTTAACTTCAAAACGTTCAATTCAGTTTTCAATTTCAAATTGTGAAATGTGAAATGCGCCTAATTTATATTTCTTTAAACTCAAGAAGATTTAATTTCTTTTTATTCAATTATTAATGGTTTAAATTAGAAATAATGCAATTTCAATATCTTAAAATTATGATTTTATTTTCTTTGAATGAATTTCTTTGATTAAAATAGAAATGTTTTCGATTATAAAGATTGAAAATTAAATTATCCTAGTTTAATCGTCTAAAATAAAAGTTATTTTTAATGGGAATCATTAATAATGAGCAAATATATACTCCGGATTTCCTTAACATAAACAAATTAAAACTTCGTTTTAAATAAAACAAATTTAGTCGTGAAAAATTCAGATATTAAACATTTTTTACCCACACAATTACAAAAATTAATTATTTGCAATAAATTTGAATCTTTTAGCATTTTCAAATGCAAGAAAGATCAATATTCAATATCGAGTTTATAAAATCTTCTCATCTTACAAACTTTATTTTGAGAAATTACTCTTTTAATTTTAGATTGTTTTGAATTTATTCTGGAGGTATTTAATTAAAAGCCGTTTAAATATGAATCCTCGAAATTTAAGTATAAAACTGGTAAATTAAAAAATGGCTGTGAAGACTACCAATGTGATTTGAAATTACAAATTCTAAACCTCCAAAAACTGAGCGGCTCTCGCCAGCCAACTTCACACTCACTCTTATTCGTTCTCTAGTAAGCATTGACTTTTATTCAAATAACGATCCATTTTTTCAGGTACAAGACTGAGTTTATTCCTCGAGTTTTAGACCATCAGTGCAAAGATGGAATAACGGGAAAGGTTGTTTTGCTCCTCAATAATGTTGCATCTCACCCGAATTTGGATGAACTCAACGCGATGTACGAAAACTTCGAATGCCTATATTTTCCTCCAAATGTGACAGCGTTGATTCAGCCCATGGATCAAGGGATAATCCCGATGAACAAAAATTGTACAAAAAAGATTTGTTGAGACAAATTTTTCTCAGTGAGAAACCAGAAGGAGCAATCAAGTTTTTAAAAGAATTGAACCTTCGGGATTGCTTTCAGATGCTTAGCAAAGCGTGAAACAGCTTGCAAGCATCCAATTTTCAAAAAGTATGAAAACTGCTCTTCAATGACTCCTTTGCTTCCGACAAAATTCGGGAACCTCTAGCCAACCATGATTTTGCCGCCAATATTCAGGATCATCCTTCCAACTTTCTTATAGTTATTAGCGAATCGAAATCCCCAACTTGTTTGATAAGTATTCCTGATGAAAATTTCGATCCAAAGTCCCTAACTGATATGATAATATTGCCTTTTGAAAATTGCAATCAAGAATCGCCAACTGACTTAATAAGTTTTCCTATTAAAAATTGCGATCAAGAATCGCCAACTGATATAAGTTTTCCTTTTTAAAATTGCGATCAAGAATTCCCAACTGGTGTGAAAAGTTTTCCCTGTGATGATTACTATCAAGAATCCACAATTGATTTTATGAGTTTTTCTGATGAAAATTGCGATCTAAAATCACCAACTGATTCAATCAGTTTTCCTTGCGCAAATAGCGATCAACTTTCTAGTATGTTCTCGGGACCAAATTATTCGGTAGAAAAAGCAAGAGAATTTCTCCTTGACTGGTTTGAAAATGACCACAACGATAGCGATTGCGAGTTATCATCAGACAGTGATATTATAAACTTTATTTCTAATGGTAAATGCATGCCACGAATTGTAACTGTAAACGAAAAAAGCGAGTCTGTGTTAGAAAATCCTCAACCTATGGTCGTAACGCCGTCAAAGGCTTTAGACAGCCTTACGAAGGTCCAAAAGTATTGTGAAACCGTGCCCGGAATGCTTACCGAAACACCTTGATTACATCAGAAAATTACATAAAATGATAAACGACTGGCAAAGGAAATTATATACAAATCTGTAATATTTTGTATTTTTTCGACGCATGTTTCACTTTGTATTATATTAGCATTTTTAGTACTAATCTAAAAATACTAATTACTGAAATCTGAAAAATATATAATATTAATACTTAAAACTTGTCACATTTTTCTTCTATATTTTTTCCTTCAAATAGTACACCTGATCATATACGTGAGTGGAAATTAGTTTATATTTAGGTATTTTTGCATTCAATTTTAAGTTATTTAAAGTTCAAATCTTTTCATCTATAAATTACTGGATTGAAGTTTGATTTTCGTGCCTAACCTTGGACTTTTTGCTCAACTTCAGTGATTCTAATACGTTTCTTAGCTATTTCATTGATATTTATTTGATTAAAGGTGTTAAATTTTTTTCAACGTAAAACCTCTTGAAAACTTTATTTGTATTATTTTTCACAGTCTTTATCGATTTAAAATAAAACCGCGCTTTTCGGTACATGCGCAGTTAAAAACGTTGCAGTCTTTAGCCGCACTGCTTAAATTGATGTTTTGATATTGTCCAATTGAGCTCTAAGTTAATATTATTATATTTATTATAATGAAAAACGCAAAAACTTAAAAAAAATTGTTGTTAAGGTACCGTCCCATGTGATCAGGAAACGTCGTTCCGTAAAACAGAAACTCATGAAAGTGATTTTTTTGTCTCCTTCACTTTAATGATTTTCTGCTATGGGTAGAGAAAGAGAGTTGGGTAGATAAAAACTTTGGGTAGATAAAGAAAATAAACAAAACGTTGGGTAGATAAAAAGAGTACGATCATTTCGAAAACTGCCGTTGAAACACAAGTGGATCTTCTCTGTCTACCTCAAATGATAGAAAGAGAGATCTCGAAACCATCGTTTCGAATTCAATCGCAATTTTTATAATCTTCAAATGTAAAGTTTCGACGTTATAATAGTGAAAACTGTTATTTGTGGACAATTCATCTTATATTTATAAAGGGAAGTGATTTTTGGTTGAATAACTTCTTCGTACGTCTGGTTATGAAATCGTAACGCATGCGCGATGACGCAGAAGTGTGAGCTTCCGGCTTCCTCACTTGAAGTTTTGACGTCCAGTGGATGTGTGAAAATAGTCATGTGTGTTTGGATATTGTTGTATCCGAAGTGTTTGATCGAGTAAGCGAACGAGAATCCGGACCAATTTTTCCAAGAGAAAGCTCTCCTTCGAAACCAGATGCTCAGCGGCCCGCAAACGTTTAAAGTGCGTTGGCAGGTAAACCTTTATTTAACGCGTAGCAATAAAGTTTCTTCCTTATTTCCGGTAAATATTTAGTTGACGCTTTTCTTCGTATTAGAAAAACGATTTATAAAATTTTTTTCATCATGCACTATAATCTACTGGGAACGGTTTATACGCCCCTGACTGTTTACATCCGGACTGGGCAATAATGAGTCAGTTTCCACCAACCGTCAGCACAAAAATTGGCGCTATAGAAAGGTCTCACTGTATTTAATTTGATGTAAGTTTTAATGTATTGCAGACAATCGAAAATTCTTAAATTACAAAAGCCCGGAACGATAAAATTCCTGATAGTTTCTGAGGTTATGGAATTTAAAATTTCACGAATATAAACATTATATGAAAAAAATTTAATTGATTGTTTTTTAATAGACAATAAAGCTTGTGTGGAAATTCCTTTTTTTTATTGAAAATTCAAATATTTGTATAGAAATTAATTTTTTTTATTTAAAATTTTGGATTGAAACTTGAAGTATTCAACAAGAAAAATTTTGTAGTTCAAACTTTAACTATTCTATTTATTTTTGTCTTGGTTTAAAATTCATTTTAATAGTTGATAATTCCTTTTTTATAGAATATTTATTCTTCAACGCCCAAATCTGTCTTAAAGTTTTTAAGTATTAAAAAATTGCCGAAGATATTCTGGATTTCTTCCCAGCCTTTTTATAAATCTTTTTAAATTTTCTGTAACAGTTTATTTTTAAAAACAAAAAATCCTTTTATATTTTCATATGAATCTAAGAATATTCTTTCATTACCTTTCAAATTTGTCAAAAAGATAAAAAATTTATTCGAAAACCTGACTGATTGCATTCTGCATGAATATGATTTTAGTGGATGTTTTCAGTTTATTATTTGCTGTAATGCCGATAAATGTTGAGTGAAATATAGATCTTTTAAGATTTTGAAAGAAAAAGCTTGTTAGGAATTTAAAAAAATTTGAGGAGGATAAAATGTTTTCTTAAGTTTCCTAAGAAAATGTACAATTTTTTATATTTTATAGTTAATTTAAAGAAAATATTGAAAAAGATTTCAAGTTTTGTTAAGACAATTATAAAATTTATTAACATTTAATTTTGAGCGAATATTCTACATCTTTTTAAAACATTAAAAAAAATTCTGGAAATTTTAAGGTAATTTTTATAATTTTGCACAACTAAAGAAAACAGGAAAGATTAGAATTAATTAAAAATAAATTTTTAGATTCGTTTTTTGAATTTGGAAAGGTTTTAAGAAATTAAAAATTTTTGGCTTAAGGTTCCGGGGAAAAATTGAATTTTTTTAATTTTAAAGTCAGGTTACATGTATAAATCTAATAACAATTATTATGAATTTTGCATCATTACTTTACTTAATCAAAATTTCCAAATAAATAATTCTATTTAATGGTACATTTTTAAATACTGTGAGATAATCATCTACCTTTCTAAATCACACTTTAATAACCAAAAAAGAAATTTTGTAACTACACGGAGAAAGTATTTCAAAATTTAAAAAATTTAACTCTTATAGAAATAAAATAGGATGAATCAAAAGTTTTAAACAAATTTTAAAATTGAATACTTTAAAAATTTTTAATCGTTATATATTTGGAGAAATTAATTCCTAGAGGATATTTGTAAAAATAAAACAAAATTTTAAAGAATAAACTGAAATATTTTAAGGAAACTGCTTTAAATTTTTCAAAATTTAAAGAAGTAACTACGAAAATCCTGACTCGTTTCGAAAGATAATCTTATTGTTAAATTGTTCAACAAGATTTGCATATAATTTAAAAACTGAACGGAATACAATTTTGTCGTGTTCTTATATTTGCAAAAATAGATTCTTATGAAATACTTTAAAACAATAAAAAGTATTTAAAAGAGCAATCTGCAATTATTTCAGGAAACTTAAAAATTTTCAAAATTATAATAAAATGGAAGAAAAATTGAAATCATTAAAAATATAATCAGATATTAGAAAAGATTTGATAATTTTCAAAATTTGTAAAAGAAAAATTTGAGTTATTTTAAGGACACTTCTTTAAATTTTTCAAAATTAAAATAAGAAATTATAAAGAGCATTAATCTTTTCCAAATATAATCTGCTAATTGCAATGTTTCAACAAAATTTGAACATTATATAAAATTAAACGGAATAAAAATTTTTAATGTGGAAACATTAATTCTTAGAGAATAATTTGCAAGATTAACAAATTTTGAAGTTAAAATTCTAAAATATTATAAGGAAACTTCTTTAAAATTTTAAAGTTAAAAAAAATATGGTAAAAATTGTACTCATTTTAAGATATAATCAGAAGGTTTAAAAGTTTAAAAAATAATTTATAATAATTTAAAAATTGAATGGTTTGGAAATTTGTAAATAATTTTATATTTGGAACAATTAAATCTTGGTGAATATTTTAAAAGACTAAAAAAATGTTTAAAGAAAAATCTGAAATATTTTATTAAAGGAAGCTTTTTCAAACTTTTCAAAATTGAAAAAAAATGTCATTCATTTTAAAAGATTGGACTCATTTTAAAACATAAAAATATAGTTTAATCGTCTTAAGAATGATTTCAAATAACTTGAAAATGGAAGGCTTTGAAAATATTAAAATGATTTTATATTTATAGAAATTAATTCTTGGAAAATATTTCTAAAGATTCAAAAATTGTTTAAAGATAAATCTGAAATATTTGAAGAAAACTTCTTCGATCTTCAAAAATTAATTAAAAATATGGGAAAAATTCGACTCATTTTAAAATATATTCAAATGGTTTAAAAGATTAAAGAGATTTACAACGATTATAAAATTGAGTAAGTTTCAAAATTTTAAATAATTCTATATTTTAAAAAAAGGTAAAATATCTCAAGAAACTAATTTTAAAAATCAATTAGAAGGTGTTTGAAAATTGAATGGATTAAGAATTACAAATAATTTAAATTTTGAAAAATTAATTTGTAGATAATTTTACAAAACATTTCAAATATTGCAAAATATGAATGTCAAATATTTTAAGAACACTTTTTAAAACTTTTCAAAATTAAAAAAAAAAAAATAAGGGAAATGTTACCCATTTTCGAGGACATTCAGATGGTCTACAAGTTTTCAAATAATTTAAGAATAATTTGAAAATTGAATGGTTTGAAAATTCTAAATATTATATATTTGGAAAAATTAATTCTTAAAGAATATTTCAAAAGATTAAACAATTTTTAATTGACAAATCTGAAATATCTTAAATAAGCTTCTTTAGAGTTGTCAAAAGTTACGAAAAATATATAGGAAAAATTCGACTTATAATTTTAGGAGAAAAATCTGAAGTATTCTAAGAAAACTTCTTCAAAGTTTTACAAATTTGAAACAAAATGTTTTAAAAAATTGAAAAAATGTTTAAAAAATTTTACAAATTTTAAAAGATAAATACAGACGAAATAGTCGCGAAAATCACACGGTACTTAAAGAGCTAAGTGATTTGCACTGAAAAACACTTTTGACCAATTTAATTTTTAATTCCGATTTAAGGTTGGAAATTCAGAGAGAATATTTCAAATACAAATTTAAAGACCGTCTTGCCTTGATAACATGAGAAGTCAAAATGTGATTTTGTTTTGAATTCGCCCAATTTGTTGAAATTATATTAAAATGTAGGATATTCAAATAGGAAAAAAATCCAATGTAAAATCCCTTTTTAGCGTCCAATAATCAAATTGATAAAAACAATTTTTTTTGAAAATATAATCCAGAATCCAACGACCAAATTTGGACAACCACCACAAAATGTTCCCATTGGAATCTGGAAAAAAAAGGAAACAAGTCTCCCCCTCCTTTCTCCCTAAAAAAGAAAAAAAGAAAATTATTTATCTTTACTTTGGACAAAAATAAAAAGGGGAAAGAAAAATGAGAAGGCAACCAACCAAATCCCCTTCCTTCTCTTTTTTATATACTTCGTCCTCCTTATTTCCACCATTATCAAATCCCAATAAAAAACATTTTAAAAAAACAATAAATAAAATTATGTAATAATCACTAACGTTTCGGCACTCATACAGCATCCTTATTAAGGCAA
>NC_046660.1:134399648-134401869 GCF_010883055.1 Belonocnema kinseyi
AAAGGAATTTCAAAGAATTTTAACAACTTTAGCAGGGTTATTTAAAAAAATTCCAAAGTACTTTAGAAATCTTAAAAAGATGCCAAGGTCTTTCAAAATATTTTGAAGGTTTCGAAATATTTAAGAGTAATTTAAAACGTTCCAAGGAATTTTCAATTTTTGACAGTGATTTAATATGAGCTTTTAAAGGATTTGATATATATTAGGATATTTTAATAGATTCCAAGGCATTTTCAATTGATTTCAATAATTCAGTATGAGATTTTAAAGGATTTGAAAACTTTTAAGGTATTTTTAAACTTGTGAGGAATTTTCGAGAGCTTTCAAAAATTTTAAGCGGTTTTAAAGGATTCAAAAATTTTCAGGATATTTTTAGAACATTCCAACAAATTTTCAATTAATTTCAATAATTTCAAGCAATTTCAAAGAATTTTAATGTTTTTTTTCTCATATTTTTTTTTGGTTGATGATTTATCAATTAGTTGGATAAATTTGTTTTCCGAAAATGTAACTATTTTGTAGAAAACTTAATTTATTTTTGGTTAAAAATTAATTTTTTTAACCACAAATTTAACTATTCTATGTTTAAATGAAGTGATCTTTTTAGTTAATTTTTTTTTTGTATTTTATGGAATACTCTTCTTTCTTGGTAGAAAATTAATCTTTGTTGTCGAAAATTTAACTATGATTAAACATTAATTTTTTGTTCAGAAAATTAGTCTTCATGGAAAATAAATTTCTTTTGTGCAGGGTTCATGTATTTTATTAGAAATGCCTTTTTTTAGTATACAATTTAGCTTTTTGGATGAAAATATAATTTTTTGGTTTAAATTTTTACTATTATGTTAAAAACAATTTAAAAAAATTTTTTGTTCTGTTATGTATTTGATTCAAAATTTGTTTGTTGCAGAAAACTAATTGTTTTAGTTGAAAGTTTAACTATTTGTATTAAAAGTTAGTCAACTATTCATTTATTTAATATAATATTTTATAATTGCAATATTAACATTAATTTTATATATACATATGTGTGTGTGTGTGTGTAATAGCAATAATATCCATACTATGTACACCTGGAAAACATAACCTGAAAATCGACGCATGCATGAAATGAAGAATCACTCAAATCATCCAAATCGCCAATTTCTTCAATTTCTTTCAAGTGGGGAGCGAGATATAAATAGAAGACCACCGAAGTCTTCCGAAGCCTTCAGATCGGCAATCATCGCACAGCAGAACTCCGAAGTCGAATCGTGCATTTTCGGCTTACATACAAACTCACAGTGGTAATCATGCACCTTCTGTTTTGCGGCTCCCAAAGGGTAGGTATGGTGGGGTTAAATTTCATCCACGATCTGGCAGCTCTGAGCTGATACCACTTATTGGCGTGATTATCACTGCTTCAGGTCTTGCCTTTCTCGGCCTTATGCCCTCTTTCTGCTTGGTACTTTCATTCTCATTGCTCGTCTCTTGCTTCTCTTTTCTTGTTTTTCCTCGGCCGACCTCAATCCAGCCTGGGGTGTTTTCGTCCATCTGTGTCTTTTTCGTCGGCCTTGAGGCTCCTGAACCCTCAGGACTCGGCGTACTTGACAGAGGTCTCTTCCTTTTAGCCTAAGTCCCATGCAAATTCTCCATTGTGTTACTTTTGCTATTGCTCAACTGCACTCCCAAGCTCTTGGAACCACTGTTGTGTTTATAAGTCTTAATGCTGGACCTCACGGCAAGGATCCTATCAAGAAGGTTTTTGGCCTTCTCCACATTGCCCTTGATGTCATTTTGGGTATTCGTGACCTTCTTGCAGTGAGAGTCTGCAGCATTTATAGTTGCTATCAGTTCTCTGAGCCAGCTTTCTTCCCTATCTTCTAACTCTTTCAGCTTGCCTGTTTCGCAAGATTTACTTTCATCAGTTGGTACTAGGTTTGCAAATACTGCAGTAGCAGTGTTTTCCTCCTGTCCTAAGCTACTTCGATTCCCCCCAAAATCCATGGAATCGGCACCCGGCTATCGGGGCTTTAACCCGATCGGAACCGGTGTAGAGATCGGAACTCTCTTGGGGTATATTGTTTTCAAGGAGCTTACTCATTTTTGGTTTGTGATTCGGGGTTCCTTCCCCTATCTGGTTTTTGTCCGCCCCGGGTATTTTATTTCCCCGGTACCACCCATATCTGGGAGGAATTCCCCTATCCGCAACCTGGGGAGGCGCTTTACTTTACTTTATTTT
>NC_046660.1:134401969-134410510 GCF_010883055.1 Belonocnema kinseyi
AAATATATTAATATATATGCATTATATATTAGGGCGTAGTGAAAATGATCAAATTAGTCAAATCGTTTGAGCTAAGCGAAAAGAATTTGTGGGTTGACATCCAATTGATTGATTGAAATCGGTTAATATCTTCTGTTCCTTTTTTTATTTAAAAATGTAATTTTTTTAAAATTCAAAAAAAATGTTTCTATTGTTTGAAAATGATTGCGAATTATTTCCAGTCTTTCGTCCAGTAATTGTACTTACTAAAAACTAAAAATAAAAAATACACTGAACCTAACTTTGTTTATGTTCACTACTACATTGCCAATCATTTAGTACATAATGGTTTAAATGATACTCCATTTATTAACTTAATTGCAGGTAAATATTCAATTCGTGAAATCTGGTGAAAAAATATTATGTCATTTACATCATACGCAACTGGCATTAATAATTTTATTTTTTAATATAGATGCACTTTTTTGATGTTATTGGTTCCAAAAATGCATTGAAATTTAAAATTTAATTACAATTTCATTTGAATTCTACTAGATTGTAGTTCAATTTAACACTATTTAACGCCAGTAAACATCTACAATTTTAACTGAACTTTACTTCAATTTAACTAAAAGTTTTACTTAGATGTTGAATTTAACTAAATTTGTTTGCTTTTTGAAATTATCTAAATTGTATCCAATCTTTAAACTTAGTTCTGCAAAATAATTTTTAAAATTGCACTGAAATATGTAATTTTCAAATTCAACTAAATTTTATTTAAATGTTGAATTTCAGGCTGTTGGAATGAGGCGCACAAAAATGTTGAAATCTATGAGACGCTCAAAACCTACCAGCGGCCAATTTGAGGTTTCAAAAATGCACTCAAAATATTTTTCAGTCACCGAAAGGGGTTCCACGGTTGTGGGAAATGCGCTTGCTATCTGATTTTTCGAAACAAATAGCTCAAGAGCTAAAAAATGAGAATAAAATGGTTAACAAAAATACACGAATGGAGACCAAAGCGACTGGTAGCTGTTTGGCGCTGAGCGATCAACATTACTTGATCGTACTGCCTAGCATGTCTCCTGTCGGTATATATATCTCTCCTCGCAAGGACACGATTGTGCAATTTTGCTTCCCTCTTCCCTTCTGATTTTCTCTTCAAAGTTCCAGGCTCTCTCACCAGGAGTATCCTAAATTGTGCAGTATTCTAATAATAAATGAAATTGATATGAACTCCTTTCATTTTAAATTAAAAGTTTGAAGTTGTAAGTATTTTAAGTATTGAATAAAAAATTTTTAGAAACCTTTCCGCTTGAAATTTGAGACAGGGATCTTTTTAAATGGAAAGCCGTAATATTGGTTGAATTTTGAATATGCCTCAAGTATAATCTGATCAATTCAAATTATTTAATTTAGAAAGTTTTGAATTGAAATGCAGAATTCTAAATATTTGTATTTGGGGATTATCTAATTTTGGAGGCCATTAATTTAAGCCTAATTCTGTTAGAAGGCTTACAGTTGTCACTGTAACGATATTGAACCCTTAAATTCAAAACCAATTCAAAATAGAATGTTACACTTTTAAATTGTTTATGATTTGATTCTTAAATCCAGAAATGTTTACTTAATGTATCTAGATGACAGTTTTTACGTGTCATGTTCTATTGTAATTTTTACATTATGTCCAACCCTCTACTATTTTATGAATTGCTGTTAGAAGAAAGTTATAACAAAATACCAAAAAGCAGAATTAAATTTCGGTTTTGTATAAAGATCTTTAAAAAGGAGTATAAAATTTTCTTAAAAATAAATCTAACAATAAAGTGCCAGATAATGTATTTTTAAAGTAAATTCATCATTTTATTCAAATATGAAATTCCTTCCAATTTTTTTTTAAATTATGGAAGAAATAAACATTTTTATTGCCCTTTTCAAATGAAAAGTCGGATTTTTTGCATGATTGTGGTTCTTTTTCCCAAATAAACGTATTTTTGTTAATGATGTCATTAATTTAAAATGCATTTTTTATCCATAGTCTCATTTAAAACAATTTTAAACAAAAATATTAAAATTATTACAAAATAAATATGTTTACGAACAAAAAATTTTAAGAGCAAGGTTTTTTATTAAAAGAAACCATTTAAAATAATTATGTTTGCGATATTACAAATTTGGAATAGAATTAAATATGTAAATCGTTAAACGAGTAAAATGTAAACAAAAATTAAGAACAGCGTTGGCAGCGAAAATCAAGCCTACAAACACGACGTGCTACGGCCTGAACCTAATCGACTAGCCGGAAAGTATATTTTTCTATCCATGACTGGTGGAGAAAATTTAAAAGTGAAACTTCCATAATTGAAAGTGGCATGGGGCGCAGAAAAAATTCTAATTATCGAAAATTCTAATTATAGAATAATTCCGTTTTCAGGCGATATCTTAATAAATAAAAAATTAATTATAATAATAATAACTTAATTTTATAATCATAATTATAATAATAATATTAATAATAAAAATATTAGACTGAAAAGATATGTGTGAAAAGACATTATATAATATTTTTAACATTGAAAGGATAGGAGTTTTGGCAGGGACCAACAAAAAACTTCGAATTATCGGCGGTTCGAATTATAGAAGTTTCACTGTATATAAAAAGAAATAAAAATAAAAATGGCGTCAAGGTCTTGAAAAAAATAGACTATTGAAGTAAATAATAGTTCTGTAAATTTCCAGCATTGATTTATATTATTTTTTAGGATTGCGGTTTAAAAAATGTAATCACCTTAAATATTAAAACAACAAAAATACTAAATTAATGTTTCTAAACGTAAGGCCTGGGATGGGCCAAAAAACGAAGTCCAAGAAGAACAGAAATAGTTCATATTTAAACGTAAAAAGATAACACGTGTTGTCACAAGTATAGAAATATAATACTTCAATGACTTTTTGATATAAAAAATGACCCTAGCCCTTGGGTGTCGAAATGAGGTCAAAAATGTTGAATTATAGCAAATTCAAAACTTTAAATATTTGTACGAGCGTTAAGGTAATTTTTATGTCCAGTTGTAGTATTAAATGCCAATAAAAAAATTTAAACAAACCCATATTTTTTCTTAGTATTAGATTTTTAGAGTATGAGGAAAAATGACATTTTTGTAGGATTGAGTTACTTCTTATTTAGATTTGAAAAATTGGTTTTATTTATAACATGGCCTTAGCTAAACTGTAGAAGCAAGTCGTAACTTCCCTTCACTTTCAAAAATGCTTCTTAGACTTTCCAGCTCTTAAAAAATGCATGCACCACTAAATTCACAAACGTTTAAAATATGCAATATTTCAGCAGACATTTTTCCTGGTCTATAAGAAAATTATAGCTTGATTTTCAGTCTTTTGATTGCTTCAACCAGAAAAAATAGTAAGTGCATATTTAATCACAATTCTGGTTGATTTCACCAGACATTTTTTTGAGTGTCTTTAAATATCAATATAAGTTAGCTGAATCTTTTCATTCACTTTTCTACTTATTTCCAGAATATATATATATATAATTTTAATAAAAAATAAACTTTTTAATTCAAATTTGTTATGAATATTTTATACTAAGAATTCTACATTCAAAAAATTACCCCTATCTTAATACACGTAGGAAAAAATATTTAATTTACCAGAATTCAAAATTTTAGGATATCTTTGCTACATTTTGGGACTAATTTTGATTTGAAATGTTTTTAGAGTTCTTTAATATCAACTCTTTAGAACTAGCAATTTCGTATCTTCGGCTCACCAATCTATTGGATCACCATGTGTAAGTATACTATACATATCTTTGTAAAGATATATTAAAATTATTTTTTCATTCACTTAAAAGGAAAAATTGGATTATTACCATTTTGGATTTTAAATGCACTATAATTTGGCGCGATCGAATATATAGCTGCCTGTCGCGCCTCTACAAACATGTAGCAGAACCAATCGGTACATGTCGCGCCTCTACAGGTATGTGGCCGAACTAAAAGCAATATATATACACAAAGATGTTTTACCTAGATGCGGCAAGGGTCTAGTTAGGCCACATGTCACGAGATCGGCGCTATCGGCGAATTTGTGGCTTCGTTTTTTTCCGGTTCTTTTCGGCTAAATTCGGCAATGCCGCTACATTTAAACGGATTATTTTGACCACATGCCACGAGGCGGCGCAATAAACTCTGCTTTGATGATATATTTTATGCTTTCACGATGATTCATTTTGATAAAAAGAGATATTTCGGGTTTCACTCGTGTAAAAAACTACGAATTGTTTGCCAACGTTTCGTGAACATTGCAGTTCACATCTTCAGGGCTGACCTGAAACTGAGGTATCAGGTCATGATGTTCTTAGGTATACTGTACACGATGCCTGTGATTGGTCAGAGCGCCCCAACGTGGGGACTGGTCGAACTTGATTGGCCAATCAAGTCTTTTTTAAAAAATCCGGGAGAACGGAAAGCCAAATCGTATTGGTATTATATCCATTGTCCCTATTGATGTCATTAGGGTGTTTTAAGATTTCGATTGCTTCTCTATGTTTTCTTGGAAATTTGTTGTGTGTTTTTGCAATGACTGTTGTTTCATCAAATAAAATGTTATGACCTGTTTCGATATGATGTTCAGCTAGTGCTGATTGCGTGAAGTGTTTTAGCCTGACTTTACTTTCATGTTCCTTCATACGTTGGCTCAAAGCTCTCCCGGTTTCTCCAATATAGACTTTGCCACAAGAACAAGGGATTTTATATATTCCTGGATCACTGAAGGGTGCCAGGAGTATATAAAATCCCTTGTTCTTGTGGCAAAGTCTATATTGGAGAAACCAGGAGAGCGGTGAGCCAGCGTATGAAGGAACATGAAAGTAAAGTCAGGTTAAAATACTTCACGCAATCAGCACTAGCTTAACATCATATCGAAACAGGTCATAACATTTTATTTGATGAAACAACAGTCATTGCAAAAACACACAACAAATTTCCAAGAAAACCTAGAGAAGAAATCAAAATCTTAAAACACCCTAAGAACATCAATAGGGACAATGGATATAATACCAATCCGATTTGGCTTTCCGTTCTCCCGGATTTTTTAAAAAAGACTTGATTGGCCAATAAAGTTCGAACAGTCCCCACGGTGGGGCGCTCTGGCCAATCACAGACATCGTGGACAGTATACCTAAGAACATCATGACCTGATACCTGAGTTTCAGGTCAGCTCTGAAGATGTGAACTGCAATGTTCACGAAACGTCGGCAAACAATTCGTAGTTTTTTACACGAGTGAAACCCGAAATATCTTTTTTTATCAAACTATGCTTTGTTTGAGCGGGAATTTGAAAATTTTTAATTATTATGGATTATTGATTTATTCTCCAGGACTGAAAGTCATTTTTCTTTATTTGAACATATTCTTAGTATATGTAATTTATTTGTATTACTTAAAAAATTAGAAGATTGTGTTATAGAAATTAAGAATGAACAAGTCACGGAATAGATGATAAAGATAATTAGGTATAAAATCTAGATCTAGAAAGAATGGGGTAAATTTACCATTGTATGACAAATTTTACTGTTGGTTATACAAAAATCAATTTTAATAATAATATTTAAAAAATAATAACATGGAAGTAATTGAAGTAATTGATTGAAAATTTTGACCTTGAAATTCCATATTTTATTTTTATGATAAATACTTGTGAAAAGTAAAAAAATAAAAAGTTTTATTTTAATATTGTATTCCTAAAGAGGATAATTCGAATATTTACGTGAACATTCTGGACTATTTAAAGAATACTTTTTATAAAAAAAATATTCACTTCATTTTCATATTTCTATTAAAAAAAAAGAAAAGTAAAAAATACTTTAGTGCAATATCAAAAAATGTTTTCTTTTACTATTTTATTCGTAAAAAGTATAATACTACGAATTTTTATGTGAACATTCCGGACAATTTAAAGAGATCCTTTTATGTTCAAAAAAAGGTACACTCTTTTTATATTTCTATTTAAAAGCTAGAAAACTAAAACATATCTAAATATCATATTCAGCTAATTAATTATTTATTTAATTAGTAATATTATTGAAAAAATTAAAAGTCAGTGAAAATATTTCAGCAAAATCATTTTTCGCAAGCAGGTGCATATTAAAAGTTTATTTTTATTTATTTATATATATATATATATGTATATATATACATATAAAATATAATTATATAAATTAATTAATATAGTTATATTATTATGTATACATTATAAGTATATTAGGGCGGAGTGAAAATAATCAAATTAGTCGAATCGTTTGAGCTGAGCGAAAAAATTTTTTCTTAGGTTTCATTAATAGGAAAAATCGGAAATTTAAAAAAAATTTAAATGTCTGTTGCGAAACAGAAGCAGAAAAAATATGTGACTGTAATAAATAAAAGGACTAATAATAAAAAATAATTCAAAATGAGATTCCGAATATACAGATTAACGTAACAAAATTTTGAGAATACAAAGTGACCCAATTTAAAAATCTCCGCAATTATAATTTGACGAACTATATAAATTCTGAATTATACAATTAGCGATACAAGATAAACAATTTACTATTTGGGGCCGTCCATATAGCACGGGGTATATTTTTGTCAATATTAAATTTCCGGAATTTAATTATTGGACAATTATATGGTTCCGTACATTTTAATTTAGGATATTATTGGGAATGTGAACATTCCGGACAATTTAAATAATTCTTTTAATGCAAAAAATATACACTTTATTTTCACATTTCTATTTAAAGAAAAGAAAACTAAACAATACTTTAGTATAATATCAAAAAATGTTTTATTTTACTATTTTATTGGTAAAAAGTATAACACTTAGGATTTTTACGTGAAAATTTGGGACAATTTCAAGAATTCTTTTCATGTGAAAAAAATACTCTATTTTCATATTTCTATTTAAAAAATAGAAAACTAAAAAATACCGAAATATCATATTCAGCTAATTAATTATTTATTTAATTAGTAATATTATTGACAAAATTGAAAGTCAATGAAATATTTCAGCAATCTCCTTTCATTTACTACATAATGATTTATACGATGCTCGATTTATCAACTAAATTGCAAGTAGATATTCAATTTGTGAAATCTGGTGAAAAAATCTTGTGTCATTTACATTCTACGTAAATAGCATTAATAATTTTATTTTTCAATATGAATGCACTATTTTTAATATTACTTGTTTCAAAAGTGTATTCAAATTTAAAATTTAACTACAGTTTTATTTTAATTTAACTAGATTGCACTTTAATTTAAAACCATTAAACGCATTGAAAAATCTACAATTTTTGACTGAATTTTACTTTAATTAAATTAAAATTTACTTAAATGGTGAATTTAACTAAATTGTATTTAATCTTTAAATTTAGTTTTACAAAATAGTTTTAAAAATTTAACTGCAATAAATGTTAAAGTACGAATAAAATTCTTTTTAAACTTGTTTACGTAGTATGTCGAAAATTTCTCTTTTAAAATACAGCGGACGAGAAATTAATTTAATTTAACTAAACTTTATTTAATGTTTAAATCCATCTAAATTTTATTTAAATGTTGAATTTAGCTGCAATTGAAACAAATTTTATTTAAATTTGGAATCTAACTAAATTTTATTTAATTTCAAAATTTATCTCAATTTCATTTAAATGTTATGTTTATTAAAAAAAGAATTTTTGAAATGTCACTACAATTCTAAAGTACGAAAAGAATTTTTTTAAATCTATTTATTTAATATCCCGAAAAGGTCTCTTTTCAAACCAACCGTAAGAGAAATTAATCAATTTAAAAATAATAATAAATAGAATAATTTTAGGCTCTCTGTAATTTTAATACAATTAGGTAATTCAGCGTTCACAACATTTTTCGCATATATATAATTAAAAATTTGTCGTAAGGACAACCGCAGGATTTCGCCGGGTGCGGGTGTTAATCTGAATAATTGCACACGCTTCCAGCGAAATCGCGTTAAAATTTCAGCCATAACCACGTCTCACAACCGTGAGATAGGTGGTTACAGTCTGTAAAGGAATCAATACGACTATCCAGCAAAAGCCTCGTGCACCCTAAGAACACGGAGTGACCCAAGGACAACCGCCTTCTGCATTTTTCCCGCAAGTGTTCTAGCATATTGTTGACAAGCAGGGATGCTTTTTAGGCTATTAGCAAGTGAAAGCTTGGCACCTCCAAGAGCTTCGATGATAAGGACGATCAGTTTAACAGAATATTCCCGGTACAATCGTTGCAACTCCCTTATTAGGTCTCGATACCTCTCTTTCTTTTCATTCTGCTTGGCTATGATGTTTTTGTCAGCTGTTGCCGAAAATTCGGTAACGAACATGGTTCGCTTTTCGAAGTCAAGAAGAACCATGTCAGGCCTCGAGTGAGCAACAGAAAGAATTGTCGAGAATATAAAGTTGCAGTATATGCGGCACTTCCCATTCTCGACAATTGACTCAATTTCCCTAGGAGCATTTAGAGGAGCGATATTAAGGTGAAT
>NC_046660.1:134410610-134413259 GCF_010883055.1 Belonocnema kinseyi
CCGACCCATTGTCGGGAGCCCTGCGCGTTCTGTTGTTTTGAACCGCACTTACTACAACTATGTTTGGTGTTGTCAATGTTGTTCCCACGAGAAGCTAGGGAAGGGGTTCGTCCATCCTTGTAGAGCCCCGCATGCAAGGATAGGGCTGCGTACTCTGAGAGGTCGCCCGATATCCCAGAGTCACCGTTATAGACACCTCACCCAGGTGCCATTCAGCTTTCGGCACGGTTTTCACACCTCTATCCGCAACCCGAGGACGCGTTCGGTGGCTTTGTCATAGGCCCTTCGGTTGGATTCTAGAGGAATCAAAACCGAACCGAACCGAATATATATGTATATATATATGCAGGACCACAAACTTGCCTGCCGCGCTAACTACCGGTATATGGTGCAACTAATCTCATGCCGTATCTAGGACCTAATATCTTTGACATTACTTACCTAAGCAATTGGAAAACTTTGAGGTTATAATTGGAGGTATCAATAAACTACATTGAAAAGCTTTTTTAAAATAAATAATCAAACGGCAAGGGTTTGTCTTATAAACAATATTTTTAATATGTAACTAAAACAATACTGCGACATTTAATTAAAAACACGGCGAAAATGACCATCTCAGTGATGAAAACGCAATTTCGCAACTCACGTTCAAGTGTCCGAAACTGAGACAGTCAGCGACAGTTCGTCCCGGTTTAGGCAACTGCGTCAAAAATTTGTCCAAATGGGGGACATTAAAATATACATAAAGGTGTATTTACACACCTGTCGTTTACAAACGAAAAATGTATCTTCTTCTCATTCTACCAGGTGACGATACCACGCATTTATCGCACTCTAGATTTTCTCTGTTTTTCCCTTGGGTGGAAAATCTAGAGGGAGATAAATGCATGGCATCGTCACATGGTAGAGTGAGAGGAAGATACATTTTCCGTCTGCATACGACCGGCCTGTAAATGCACCATAAGTTATAAAATAAAATCGCTAATTAAGTTATAAATTTTATTCTTAAACGTATTAAAAATACACAAAAACATTATTTTTACTTTTAGTTTTGGAAATTTCGTTAATACAATGCTGTAGAAGTTACGCGGAAAGTTTTGAAATACAAACAAAATGGCGAATTTTGTAGCAGTTCATTCAGACATTTTAAGGAATATTTTTGATTATTTTTTACTAAATGTATAACTTGTCAGGAAGAAAATAAATAATGGTAACAATTTTAGAAGAACTTCAAAAATAATATAAAATTTTTACGTTTATAATTTATGTTGGAATATAAAAGATACTCAGCGTCCCCTCTTACCTGAGCTTTTACGAACCAAGATAAAGCGCCCCCAATTACTCGTAGCCAGTTTACGAATTGAAATAGATGATGAACAGTTCTACTTGAGCGGTGTAACAGTGTGGAATTTTTCCATTTTAACAATGTTGGTAGAGAAAATCAGAGTGGGTAATTTCGCGTACATTGTCTATATTCTAGTTCATAAACTGGCTAGGTGGATTTGGGATGCTTTAATTAAAAATTTGACATAAAAGAACCGGAAAGACCTTAAGGGAATTTTTATAATTATGCATAATTAAACATTTTGGAAAAGGTACTGTTTTTTTGGAATTCAAAAATTAATTTAAGAGCCTATTAATCAAAATTTTAATCATTCTTCCAGTACATAACGGCGAAAAAACTAAAAAATGGTGGAAAATAAGAAATATTTTTATTGGAAATTGATAATTTTTTGATGTTTAAAGAATACTATATATTTTTTTAAATCATTGTTTATTGGTAGAAAATTTATCTTCTCGGATAAAATATCATCTTTTTCATAAATAATTTAACTATTTTTGGAAATATGTTGATTTTGAATTGAAAATTTAATTATTTTATTTATACTTCAAAATTGATCTTTTTCAGTAAAATATTCATCTATTTGGTTAACAATTTTAAGATTTTTGTTTTCAGGTTTGTTGTTTTTGGTCAGAAAATTAATTTTCTAGGTTAAAAATTCTTCTTTTTATTGAAAATTAAACTTTTTTTAAATCCGTTGCTTTTAGGTTGAAAATTGAACTATTTTAGTTACCTTTTTCATGCTTGAAAATTAATCTTAGTAGAAAATTCATATTTTTTTTGTTATAAATTTAAGTTGCTTTTAAAACATATTTGCTAAATTTTCGGAAATATTTTTTTTATTCACTCAGAATCTTTCACAGAATTTTTTTCAAAAATTTTAAAACTTGTCTTAAAATATTCCGATTTTTTTTTCGCGGAATTTATAGAAATGTTAAAAAAATTAATATCTTTTTAAATTTTATCAAAAAATTAATATAAAAAAAATCCTTTCAAATTTTCGTATTAATCTTAAGAATATTCTTTTATTCTCTTGAAACCTTTCAAATTCAAAAAAAAAGTTTCTGAGCATGTAATTCAAAATCTTTCAAAACCGATTTCTTTTTAATAATTTGCTTAAGGTCATGTGACAAAGCTAAATACATATATTACCGACCTCACTTTTTCGGTTCACTGAATGTTTTTTTGAACCTAAGAACTTTTTCTGTAAATAAAATATCGAGCTGAAACTTTGGAAGATTTATTAGGGTACAATAAAGTACGTTTAGGTACTGCAATTTGGTAGGAACTTCACTGAAAATTATTTC
>NC_046660.1:134413359-134422166 GCF_010883055.1 Belonocnema kinseyi
GTTTTCTTTCGGCTCTTGCATTTCTCAAAGTTTGAGACCGATATTTTATGTATAAAAAAAGTTCGAACGTTCACAAAATGTTGAGGTTCAGAAAAAAGATGACATAATTTTCAGTGAAGTTCCTACCGAAACGCAGTACCTTAACGTACTTTATTGTACCCTAATAAATCTTCCAAAGTTTCAGCTCGATATTTTATTTACAAAAAAAGTTCTTAGGTTCAAAAAAACATTCAGTGAACGGAAAAAGTGAGGTAGGTAATATAGGTATTTAGCTGTGTGACATGCCCTTAAAGTGTTTTTTAGTGAGATGAAATTGGAAAAAATTTATTCAAGTACAGTTCAGTCGAAAGGCTAATTATAACTTTTGTGTTACAAAAGGTATAAATTTTGATTTAGAAAACAAATGGGGCATAACGTAAGTTAATTATTTCTTTTACACAAAACCTGGAAGCCTTGGCAGGGTCATTGCATTTTTTTAAATGTTGTGGAAAAAGAGGAAAAATCTTGTAATCTTGCAAATAACGACAGGGTTTTTTTAATTGAAAGATTAATTGCAAAGACTATTAATCAAAGTCTTAATCATTATTTTAGTAAACCATGGTAATAAATATATTTTTTTAAATATTTTTTAAATTCGCCGTTTTTTGGTAGAAAATAAAGCTTGTATGAGAATTCCTTTTTTGTATTGAAAATTCAAATATTTGGTTACAAATTCATGTTCTTATTTAAAATTTTGGATTGAAAATTAAAGTATTTACCAAGAAAATTTTGTGGTTCAAACTGTAACTATTCTATTTCTTGTTGTATTGGTTTAAGATTAATCTTCTTAGTTCAGTATACTTTTTCTTTAAAATATTTAACTATTTCTTGAAAATTCGTCGTTTTTATAAATATTTTATAAATATTGGGAAATCTTTTAGACATCTAAAATATTTTTAATCACTTCAATACTTCTAAAGTATTCAACACTCAAATTTTCCTTACAATTTTTAAGTCCTAAAAAATTAAAAAATTGCCGAAGATATTATAGATTCTTTCTCAGCATTTTTAGAAATATTTTCAAATATTATCTGACAATTTATTTTTTAAAACAAGAAATCCTTTCAAATTTTTAGATAATTCTAAAGAATATTCTTTCATTAAAACCTTTCAAAATTGGCAAGAAGGTTTTAAATTTGTTTGAAAACCTGACTGACTGCATTCTGTATGAATATGATTTTAGTGGATGTTTTCAGTTTGTTATTTGCTAAGATGCCGACAAATGTTGAGCGAGATATAGATTTTTTAAGATTTCGAAAGAAAAAGCTTTTTAAGAATTTTGAAAGATTTCAAGATAGTAAAAAAGTTTTCTTAAGTTTGCTAAAAAAATGTAAAATTTTTCTTATTTTTAAAGTTCATTTGAAGAGATTACTCAAAATGATTTCAAGATTTTTAGAGAAAATTATCAAAATTGTCAAAAATTAAATTTGAAAGAATATTCTACAACTTTTTCAAAAAATTAACAAAAATTTCCAAAAAAGATTCTGAACTTAAAAAATAATTATAATATTGAGAAGATTTTTAAAAGATAAAAGAAAATTTAGATTTCTGAAGATTTTGAAATAAAGTTTTGGATTCTATTTTAAAATTTGGAAAGGTTTTACGAAATTAAAAATGTTTGGCCGAACATTTCGGGGAAAGTGTTAATTTTTTTTGTTTAAAAAACCAAATTTTTTAAAGAAAATTTTAAAACATGAAAAAATTTCTAAACATTTAAGAAATGCGTTGACACAAAAATCCGGTAAACAAAAGTATCAACACTCAGGAATTTCCGAAAAAGTAAATATTTATATATCACCCAAATATATCTACCCAGTAGGACCATGCGGTGTTAGTTTAATCTTTTTCTTTAAATTTTCATATGCAATATTAATATGTAATATTTAATTTAATGCAATATGATGATATAATTTGATGTTATTTAACCCTTAAACGGCCAAAACGCCACTACCGGGACACTGCTTTTCAACGGCCAATAACTAAGACTATTCGAAACTAGAAAAAATTGAGACACATATATTTTTATTGCTTAAGATCTCCTCTTTCCGACGGTGCCGATGAAATTCTTAAAAAAATTTATTTATTATCCCAAAATGCAGTTTAAACAAAAAAAACGTGATTTTTCGTGCCTATTTTTTTTTGTGAACCATTTTCCAAAGCTTTTCGAGTCCGTAATTAACCTGGAATCTCACTAACGGGTCGAATAAATATCTAAACTTTGAGAATCCATGGTTCAAAGATCGATTTTTCGTTTTAGTATTTTCAAAATGGCGTCTTAATGGCAAAATTTTTGTGAAAACATTCATGAATTTTTTTACAATAAACGATACGCTTTTCGGAAAATTTGTCATGAATAAAAAGTTCTTGTAATCAGCCGAGAAATACGCCTGAATTTTTCCGAAGCGTCTTGAGCAAAATTTTGAATTTTTCAAAAATTGTTCATATGCAAAATCCAAAATTTTGCTCAAAACGCTTCGAAAAGATTCAGGCGTATTCCTTGGCTGATTACAAGAACTTTTTATTCTTGATGATTTTTCCGAAAAGCGCATCGTTTATTGTAAAAAAATTCATGAATGTTTTCACAAAAATTTTGCCATTAAGACGCCATTTTGAAAATAATAAACCGAAAAAGCGATCTTTGAACCATGGATTCTCAAAGTTTAGACATTTATTCCACCCGTTAGTGAGATTCCAGGTTAATTACAGACACGAAAAGCTTTGGAAAATGGTTCACAAAAAAAATAGGCACGAAAAATCACGTTTTTTTTTGTTTAAACTGCATTTTGGGATAATAAATAAATTTTTTGAGGAATTTCATCGGCACCGTCGGAAAGAGGAGATCTTAAAAAATAAAATATATGTGTCTCAATTTTTTCTAGTGTCGAATAGTCTTAGTTATTGGCCGTTGAAAAGCAGTGTCCCGGTAGTGGCGTTTTGGCCATTTAAGGGTTAATATGATGTAATATTTGACGCAATATGTAATACATTGAAACTCCTCAATAGCCCTCCCTTATATAGCCCTCCCGAGAATTGATGCCGCGCCGTGGATGGATGTGAAAGGTGGTGCGAGGGGTGTGGTGTGGTCACTCAGGCGTGGCCAAGCAGGAGCGAGAAGAAAAAGTATTGCGATTACTCCGTGAGTTTCTAATGCAAATTTTAACGTAGAATCCGAATTTCATCAATTTAAAACTTGATCTTGCTGGCTTTTTTTAGTTTTTTAAGAAGGACCCTGGCGGACCGAAGGAACCGAATGGAGCCTCTATAAAGTACCCGTAAAGACCCCACTGGGCCCTCATTCGGTTCCTTGTTATTAAAAAACTAAAAAAACAGCAAGACCAAATTTGAAATTGTTGAAATTCGGATTCTACGTTAAATTTTCTATTAGAAACTCACGGAGTAATCGCAATACTTTTTTTTGCAGCGATAAAAATTTTTTAAAATGTCATTAACTTCTGCTGAAGGTGTCTTTAAGCGCATACATGACAGCTCAAGTAGTATGTTGCGAGCGAAGTTTAAAAATAAAATTTTCTCTCACTTGCATCGCAGCGTCGTTGTCTGAGGTTTCCACTGCGTGGTCTTTAACACTGCAAGAAAAAGTATTGCGATTACTCCGTCAGTTTCTAATGCAAATTTCAAATTAGAATCCGAATTTCAACAATTTAAAAGTGGATTTTGCTGTTTTTTTAAAAAGGAACCGAATGGGGACCCAATGGGGCCTTAACGTGTACTTTGTAGAGGCTCCATTCGGTTCTTTCGGTCCTCTAGGGCAGAGAGAATTCGAGTCGCATCAATATATTTTTGTTAGAATCGTACACATTTACATATAATATAAATGGTAAATACGAAATTTGTTTACTATATTTTCTACCACAATCACATCAAATTTAATAATACGCCCTTTCGTATTAGCAAATTCAAGAATTCTGCCAAGCGTGTTTCTCGTTCCTTTTCTAATTTCAACAATGAAATTTATCATGAGAAGTATCAACTGACATTTGAGAGGCACAATCCCGGTAAGAAGACTTTGCATTAAACGGTATTAAAATTTTTGAATCCCCAAGAATATTGTTTCTGTCCTTGCTTTTTAATCCTGGCGGACCGAAGGAACCGAATGGAGCCTCTACAAAGTACCCGTAAAGACGGCATTGGGTCTCCATTTGGTTCCTTTTTAAAAAATTCAAAAAAACAGCAATATCAAATTTGAAATTGTGGAAATTCGGATTCTACGTTAAGATTCCCTATAGAAGGTCACGGAATAATCGCAATAGTTTTTTGTGCAACGGTAAAAAGTTTAAAAAAATATAAGATGCAAAACGCCTGTTGACTGCTACACTTCCAACGCATCGCCTGTAAGTAGCAGTCAACAGGCGTTATACGTCTTGTATTTTTTTTAAACTTTTTACCTTTGCAAAAAAAAAACTATTGCGATTATTCCGTGACCTTCTATAGGGAATTTTAACATAGAATCCGAATTTCAACAATTTAAAAGTTTAGTTTGCTGTTTTTTCGAGTTTTATTAAAAGGAACCGAATGGGGACCCAATGGGTTCTTTACGGGTACTTTGCAGAGGCTCCATTCGGTTTCTTCGGCCCGTCAGGGCTTTTGCGGAAGCTGGAAAAGTAGACAGGTATGCTTTTCTTCCTGCGCATTATAGCCACGGTAAGATTTCTATGGCGCGTGTATTTGGTTTTATCCGGGGTTTTCTTTGACTTCTGCCATTCGCTGCGAGCTCTATCGCGAATACGACATAGCTTCTCCACGCCATCAGTAAACCAGGGCAGTTTTGATCTAGCAATATATTCAGAAGTATTTAATATTTCTAAGGTTAACACTGGATGAATGGAATTTTTCAATACTTTTTAATGCAAGCACTTATGGGTAAACCTTCTTAATTTGTGCTATGAGGGTTCCCGGTAATAAGCGTTGAATTCAGACAAATTAAGAACTTGTATTCCTATGAATACGCGATTTTTCTTCCGTCTAAAGATCCCCCAACAGGAACAGAAAAAGTGCAAATCCTATTCCTCTCTATAGACTTCGTAAAATTTAACGAAAGCATTTATTTAACCCATTTTTTATTATTAAATCTTCTTATAACTTATAAATTCGAAAAATATTCAAATTTATATTTATTTATATTGTAATCATTTACTTAAACGTCTTAAAAATACACCAAAGAAATCAATTCAAATGTGTCAATTTAAATCTTTTTAACTCTAGAGAGGTAGAGTTGAATCGGTTAGAATTAAAATTCCAGAACTTACATTCCGCATGAAGGAATTAAAACTACTTATTACACATATTCTGTGAACTAATTAGAAGGAATCACATAAAATCAAAATATGACCACTGCTGAGGAATAAAAAATATCTCTGTTAGGTGCGTTACCGGTACAATTCGAAGGAATTAAAAATATTGAAAACACGTTCTCTTTGGGAGTATAGAAAACTGTGTGGCGGCGGCTATGGAAATAGAAGTGAACAAGTTTAGGAGGTATCTTATTCTTATGGTGGCATTTTAGACAGATGGAAAAATCGCGCATTCAAAATAATAGAATAATCTTCACTTTTGCGCTGAAATCCGAAAATATTAATTTTTCTCTATTCTACGCTTATTACTGGGTTATTTTCCTAATGTTTCCTGCAATAGTATCGTGAGCCGTACAATCGGACCACAGTACGAGGCTAAAGTGCTTTATTTCACCAGATCTGTAATAGAATACTACAGGATGGGCTGTGCATTGCTGATCATCATTGTAATGATATGCTTGTGCAGCATGTTGTACCAAGTACCTAACATTTTCAGAGAAATCGAACTGAACTAATACCTCATCACCTTCTTTCAAATAAGTGTTAAGTATCATCACATATTCTGATTGCTTGTTTGCGATGAAATTATGGGAGATTTCACCTATCATTCTCCTCAATTTTACACACGCAAACGCTATAAGCCCTACTTGCTCCAGTGAGCACACACGATTTCGGTCTCAGTTCTGCGAATTTGCTGAAACCAATCGTAGGTTCAGGGTTCTTCTTTAAAATAATCATGCAATTGTTATGTGTCAGAAAGAAAAAATCGCTTCTGTACCTTCTTTTTCCCCCAATCAACTCTCACGGTTACCGTATCCTTTTTTTGGCATCACATCCGCTTACATCCGCCATATTGAGCTCAAAATTTTGAATTGTCATATTCTAATTCCAGATTCGTAATCAGCGACACCGAAAACACCCAAGTAATCATTTTCAAGTCGATCAGGATAATTTAAATGACTCAAAACATGAAGGCCGGCTTTAGTTCCTTATATTGGATCCGCCATTTTGAATTGTCATAGTATGACGCCAAAATCGTGATCGGCGACCCAGAAAGTCCCGTGGAGGCTGTTTAGTGCATGTTTCGAGTTATTGTCGCTTTTTAATAAATGATATTTACTGAACATCAATGATTTTTGCCCCGATTTGCACACGCGGAGACGCAGATGTTAAGGCCTTTTATCAGAATGGCAAACGGGTTCAAATTTTGAGGCCGCACAGTTGAAAATGCTCATTTACTGCATATTTCATCTACATGCTCATACCTTGAAGCATGCAGAGCCGATTTTTTAATAAGATCATTTCATTATAGATTATAATCTAGATTACACGCACAGAACAGCTATCACTCCGCGTTACTACTACTGTTCTTCCTTTTTTGATTACTAAACAAAATATGAACATTTTATCGAAACCAGGCGCGGATCCAGAGAAGGGCTTTGGGGGAGGGGCACACAATAATTACCCTCTCCATTTTACTCTCAAGGGGGAGGTTAATAATAATTTTAGAGTTATTCTTCGTTCTGTACAAATCCGGGCTGAGGTAGATTTTTGCTTGTTCTTAAAAAATTATTTGTATGAGAAAATCGTTTTAACGAATCAAAACTGGTATTATTTATAAATGAGCGCTATCATTTTCAATGTCCTTAATTGAAGAATAAATCAACAAGCTTATGAATTTTCATAAATTATATAATTTCAAGCAATTTTAATTTAAAAACATTAAAAACTGAAATGATTTTAATTTCGAGTCGTTGCAAATGAATAATTGTTCAATTTTTATTTATACATAGAAATTTTTTTATTTTAAATCTTTTAAAACATTTTATAAAAGTATATTTTCTTACTAAAAAATCACTTCAAATATTTCCAGGTACCCCGCAAAAAATTCCTAATCTTGAAATCTTTTAAAATGCCTGAAAACGTAACAAATTTTGTATTAAAGTCTTTAAAAATCTACATTTTATTTTTAATTTTTTCGAATCTTTACATTATTATTTTTACAGTTTTGGAAATTTTTAAAATCTTTTTAAATATTCTCTTGAAATTAATTTTTTAAAATAAAAAATTATTGTCGATTTTGTAAGGAATGTAAATAAATTTTGTTTTATATTTTGAAACCTTTCAAAATTCTTGAAAAGTTTCTAATTTGTTTGTTTGAAATCTTCAAAAATCTACATTTTCTTAAAAATTTTTTGACATCCTTTAAAGTTTCAACTTATTTTTGAACTTGTTCAAAATTTGCTATTGTTTTGAAATATTCCTAAATATTCTGCTGATATTAATTTTTCGAATCAAAAAAATTATTTTGATTTTTACCAGCAATCCTAAGACCATTTTTGTACTATATTGAAAACTTTCATAATCCTTAAAAGGTTCACAATTTTAAATAAAAAATTTAGAAGTATTTCCTCAACTTACTCGGATTTTTTCTAAATTAATACATTTTTACCTGTTATTTCCAAATAAAAATTTAACATTGTCACTTATAAATAAAAATTTTTTTGAACAGAACAATAAAATTAACATTGTGACGTTCTAAATTTGAGTTTAGCTCTCTGAAATATTAGCGATTCAAGGCTTTCTGTTTCAAACAATTTAGTTTCGAATTGTTTAGTTTTTAATATTCCATTTTAAATAAACACTCAAACATTGCTAACTATTAAAAAATTGCTCTTTTTCTTAATTAAAAATGTTTAAATTGCAAAGGTTAAAAATGGTATATTTTCTACTGAAACAACATAATGTTTATAAAGTGACAGTCCGAAGTTTACATTTGATTAACTAGTAGTTAAGATCTTTAAATGGAAAACGTACCCTAAAAAATGAAAATATAAAATGGAGAATTGCTATGGTGAAAGATTTTAGAATTTAACATTGTAAACTTATTAATGTCATGATTTAAAAAGTTAACAATTACGCTTAGCATTTGAAAAAAGTAAAAAAAAATTTACTATCACTTCACGGAGAAAAATAGATGTTAGCACATACTATCTGGATATTAAGGGTAATATCTTGGCTATTTAACTATGGGGCCGAAATCTAGATACTGATGTAGAGCATCCGTAGATATTAAAAAGATTTTAACTGACAATATCCAAGATATTAAAGGGCAGAATCTAAGATATTCAAGAAATATTTTTTAATTGTGCAAAAATTACCTGTAAAGCATGCCATTTTCTATAAAATGCAAAAGAATGTTAATACCGTAGTCCTTTATTTTTAAAATCAGAATCCTCAAGCATTCGCTTTTTTGCATAATAATGCAATTTTTGTGTGGAACAGATAACACACTGTTGAAGGCTAATATGAAAGATGCCTGTAGCTGAGTCCTCATTTTCTTAAGAAAATTATTACATATCTACCAGGTGTATACATATGAAACCGGTATTGCCATCTAGCGGCCAGTAGGCACACTTGTAGGCACTGTCGGAACTTACCATTTGTGCTAATTGGCGT
>NC_046660.1:134422266-134427011 GCF_010883055.1 Belonocnema kinseyi
GAGGGCGCATACTTTGAATAAAATATTTATTATCATTCTCTTGAAATAAATGTGTTTTTTTCTTGAAAAAATACCGGTTTCATATGTATACACCTGGTAAAAACATTTAATCCATTTTCCATCAAAACTTATAGTGCAATAGCTTTCCGAAAAACCACAGTACACACGATGCAAGCTCAAGATACAGACAAAGCGGCGTTAAAATCTTTTGTCGCCACGCCACACGTCAGCGACCTTACTCTGACAAAATTTAGCTTTTTTAATATCTTAGACATTAGCTGTTAATATTACGCATTTGATACTTTCAATGTAAACAGATACTGACCTTTAATATTTTGTAAATTGAATAGCAGATATTAGATATCATGCCGTAATATCTATATATTATGGTTAAATATCAAATTTTTTAATGTCTGATATTCAATATCTATTTTTCTCCGTGTTCCCGGTCTAAAATAATTCCTGGTCATTTTCCAGTTTCCCGGTCCAGCGGTCACCCTGAATCATGATATTTCAGAACCTAATTTCTTTCTTCTCGAATTACAATACATATTTCGTGCTTGGAGTCTTAACAATTTTTCATTAAAGAATAAATTAAAATAATATATAGTTAAATAATTCTGACATTTTTCCATTTCTTAAAAGCGCAATCTTCTGATTTTTAAGTCTTATTTTTGTTAATGTATGCAATCCCTGGTTGATTTTCGCATTTCTTCAGTTCATGGTATCAGCTTTAACTTTTGGTATCATAACGGCAAACATTTTCTTTTTATAATGAAGCCAAGAATGAAAAATCTTCAAAAAAATTATCTTCAAAAAACTAAAGTCGCCTTAAAATAGCCAGAATACAGAAATAAAATATTTACCATTATTGATTGTTGTAAAACGTAACCGCGCAAATCTCGCAATCAGCTGAGTTCGTTTCCTGCTCAACTTAAATGGCTATTCACAATAAAATGATGTCTCATACATCCAGGAGAGAATTCGTGGTCCTGATTAGCTGCGATAATTACATGGTTGGGAATCTACATTGGCTGTCAGGCTCTCTTGCTGCATGTGGATACGTAACTACATGATATAAAATGGGCGCTACATTTGAAAAATACACGCTGAGAATTGATGTTTTCTTTATAACCGTATTCAAGAAGGAAATTCGCTTTCCAGTATTATGTATATTAAACTTTAATTATCTTATTTGCAAAATCTGAGTATCAACTTGGGTGGGGGGGAGGTGGTGGCGCCGTGGCCCCCCTCTGGATCCGCGCTTGATCGAAACAATGACTCTGCTTACTTCAAGATATGGTTATTTAGATGAGTATGCAAAAAATTAGACAAAAATATTTAATTGTGCGGGCTCAAAATTCAGACAAAATTCAGAAGCGATTGTCATTCGGATTTCCGTAATAACGAAAAAATGACACTTTCATTATTATAAGAGAACCGTCTGTTAAAAAACTTTCGTTATGAAATCGTGGATTGATCAATTTTTTCTGTTCTAAATCAATTTATTTATATAATTACAAACAAATGAATATAATATTCAGGAAAATTATTTAACGTTTGCAGGAATAATTGAAGTCTTCAGAGAATTTAGTGGGACTTGTTTATACAATTATTAATTATTATCACAATTATTTCCCCCTATAATTCTTAAAAATTGTGAAAGATTATTTTCTTGAGGATATTTAGTAATTAGAAAAATCATGTGTCTAAACCATTTTTTTCCCGGAAATATAAAAAAAATTTCATTTACTGCAACTGATCATGCAATCAAGGATTGGTGAAAGTACTTTCTTTTAAGATATTTAGCAATTGAGTAATCGGTTCTGGATTGTTAGGCCGAAGGTTTGAATATTTTCGAATTATATCTTGCATGCGTCATCTACATACTCACATCTTGAAGCACGCAAAGCCGATTTTTCAATAAAATCATTACATTATAGATTACATGTGCCGAAACGGCAAATTCAGCTAACACTGCACGTTACTCTTTTTTATTATTAAACAAAATATATACATTTTCTCCAAAAAATGGCTCTGCTTGCTTCGAGATATGGTTATGAAAATGAGGTATGCAAAAAATTAGACAAAAATATTAAACCATGCGGCCACCAAATTCAGACGAGATAGCCATTCTGATATCCTTAATAACAAGAGAATAAAAGATTCAGCAAAATTGATTAACGTGTGCAGGTATAATGGACGTCTTTAGGGAATTTAGACTAACTTGTTTAAACAATTATTATTTATTTTCACAATCGTTTCCCCCTGTAAGTCGTAGGAATCGTGAAAGGTCATTTTCCTCAAGATATTAAGTACATTAAAAAAAATCATTTCTTTAAACAATTTGTTTCCCTTACATCGTAAAAAATACTATTTACTGCAATTAATTACACAAACGATTCCTACGACTTACATGGGGAAACGATTGTAAAAATGAATAATAATTGTAACAAGTCAGACTAAATTCCCTAAGGACGTCTATTATTCCTGCACACGTTAAACAATTAAACAATTTATTAATCAATTTATATAAAATAATTGATTCTGCAAATAAAAAATAAATAATACACGATTTCATAATGACAGTTTTTGTAACAGACCGTTATCTTATAATATTGAAAGTGTCATTTTGTCGTTATCACGGATATCAGAATGACAATCGAGTCTGAATTTTGAGCCCGCACAATTGAATATTTTTGTCTAATTTTTTGAAACCTCATCTAAATAACCATATCTTGAAGGAAGCAGAGCTATTTTTTCGATAATATATTAATTTTTTTTTTAATAATGACAAAGGGAAGAACAGTAGAAATAGCGTACAATGTTAACTGAATATGCCGTTTAATCTAGATTTTAATTTTAATCTAGATTCACGTATAATCTAGAGTAGAAAATATTCAACTGTGCAGCCTACAAATTCAGAACCGAATACTCGTTTTTTTAGAATGTACTTAATATCCTGCAGAAAATAATTTATAATAATGAGCTATAAAATATTAATAAATGTCAAACCTATGCACAAAATACTTGGAAACACGGTACCTACGAATAAAGGATCATTTATTTGGGAAAAATTCTAAAAAATGCCGTCTTTAGCCTGAATTTGTTAGAAAACTGCGGTGTAAATGCACAGAATATAAAAATTCAAGTTATTACTGCAAATAATAACCGATTTTCATGATTTTGTTTGCAATTTCTTGTAATTATATAAATTAATTAATTCTGTTAACTGTAATTTATATTTCATCATGAATTATTAAAATTCTTCATCTGAAATATCTAGATTTTTAGGTACCTTTATCATAAGTGGAGGCGACCTTTGGGGTTCTATGTTTTTTGGATCGCTGGTTCCGAATCATTTGTCGGTTTTTTCAGATCAGATCGCTGTCAAGATCATTTGTAGGTCAAATGAAGAAAATATTTCTGAAAAAATCTGAAAAAATTCAGGCATAGGTTTTTTAGCATGCTGAATCCGAATCCGGTGTCAATTGACCTTCGTTAGTTCAAGATCAAGGTCATTTGAAGGTCAAATCAACAAAATAACCTCAAAAAATGTTGTAAAAATTTATATATAAGTTTTAAGAGTCGTAGAATCTAAATCCTAGGTCATTTTGACCATACGCAACACCAACCCAACACGAAAAATCGTTGAAGTAGACGATGGCACCGTAACATTTCTAAGAGAGATGAATGCCCTAGAGATAAAAATCGTTAAGTCAGAGACCTATATCCAGAAGATTATCATGGAAATAGGAAATGTCACGTTTAAAATGCAGATGGCAGCGGAGAAGCAGAAGAATGTGAGCGTCAAAATCAAGGATGGACTGGAGGAAGTCTCGGAATTCTTGATGAAGCTTAACCAAGAGAGGGAGGCGCAGAAAAAACGGCATGACTCCCTGATATTATTGCTTAGAACGGGAGCAAAGAAGAGTATATTCAGCGCAAACACGCCGAATGCTACCCCAGGAAAGGGTAAACGCTCAGCGACCAGCCCGGCGGAAAATCAAGCGGCAACGCCAATTGAAAAAAGAAAGCGTGCTGGTCCCGGAGAAATGGACTGGGCAACGGCAACGCGCAGAAGGCAGAAAAAGAACAGAACTGCTGAAGAAGATGAAGCACCTCTGCAAAAGCACGCCATGCAGCAAGGAAATAAGAAGGAAGCCGGTGAAAGGAGAGAACGAAAACCGAGAAAAAGGCAGCGCCTTGAAGCCCTGCTCATAAAACCCGCAAGTGGGAAGTCTTACTCTGATGTTCTTAAAGACATCAGAGGAAAGCTGAACCTTGAAGACACAGGGACCGACATTCGTTCTATTTGCCAGACAAGAGGTGGTGAATTACTCATTCAACTAGGGAAAGAGACGAAAGATGCTAGAGCCTTCGCAGACTCTGTGAAGACTACCCTGGGAGACGCTGGGGCGGTCAGGTGTATGGCACCTAGGATAACCTTGGAGCTATTAGACCTTGATGGCATCACGTGCAAGGAAGACGTTGAGGAGGCCGTAAAAAGAGACCTCAAAGACCAGGATGTTGAAATTAAGGTTTCTATCTCTAGAGAGAACCGGCGAGGTCAGATTATGGCCCTAGTCAACATTAACGAGCGGCAGGGAAACATTTTACTGGAAGCACGACGCATTAAAGTTGGATGGATTTACAGCCGAATACGACAGAGAGTTCACGTGGCTCGCTGTTACAACTGTCTGGGATTTGGACATCAGTCCAAAGAATGTAAGGGACCGGACCGT
>NC_046660.1:134427111-134428293 GCF_010883055.1 Belonocnema kinseyi
GAACTACAGATGGTACCAGAACAAAAAATATCACGGCTGGAGCTGCCCAAGGGTCTATTCTAGGACCGGACCTCTGGAACATCTCCTACGATGACATTCTGCCAATGGAAATGCCAGTGGGAACTTACCTCTCAGGCTATGCGGACGATATTATAGCGGTAATCGCTGCACGGAGCTTAGAGAAAATACAATGGAAGCTGGACCAAGTCATGTACCTGGTGAATGGGTGGATGGAGAAACATGGCCTGGAACTGGCGATACAAAAGACAGAACTAGTGCTGGTCACTGGAAAACAGATTCCCAGAATCATAACGATGCAGGTGGGCACAGAGAAAATCGAAACCAAGATGTCTCTAAAACATCTTGGTATAATGATGGACTCAAAGCTCACGTTCTGGGAGCATATCTCAAAAGCTTCGGATAAAGCTGCCACAGTAACGACCAATTTGAGTAGGCTTATGACAAATATCAATGGGCCAAAACCTAGCAAGCGACGTTTGTTGATGAGTGTCACCCAATCTCTACTCCTGTACGGGAGTGAAATATGGGCGGACGCTCTGAAACAAAAAAAGTACAGAAAAAGAATGGCTGCAGTACAATGCAGGGGAGTGCTGAGGATCGCGTGCTCATATCGTACTGTTTCTGAGTCGGCGGCTCTTGTGATTGCAGGGGTAATACCTATAGATCTGTTAGCGCTAGAAAGAAAGAAAATTTTCGAGAAATCTCCTGAAGTTGGGAAGGAGAACGCAAGATTAGAGGCTAGAATAGCAACAGAAGAATGCTGGCAACGACGGTGGAACAACGACCGATGGGGCAGACGGACAGCCAGACTTATCCCTGACCTACGTGTGTGGATAAGAAGAAAATATGGAGAGGTGAATTATTACCTAACACAGTTTCTTTCGGGGCACGGTTATTTTCAGGCCTACCTCCATATGATGAAAAAGGTGCAGAGTCCAAAGTGTCTCTACTGCGAAGCCGATCGCGACGACGTGAAGCACACATTGTTTGACTGTGAACGCTGGTCAGATTACCGAAGTGAGCTCGAGATAGAAGCAGGACGCCTCACACCAGAGTCTCTGGTAGCAGTAATGCTACAAAATGAGGAGACGTGGGAGGCAATAGCCATCTACGTAGAAAAAATTCTGCGGCAGAAGAAGGCAGATATGAATGCGGCAGAAT
>NC_046660.1:134428393-134428694 GCF_010883055.1 Belonocnema kinseyi
GCATCTGCCTCCTCTACCGAGGACGACGCGTACCCCTGGAGGGAGAATCCACTGCACAAAGAAGATAGAAGTCCAAGCTGGCAAGAATGGTGGCGCCGAGGTGCGGCGAATGGGCCTTATCCCTATGTTCCCGAAGGTATGCGAGAGCGGCTCCAGGAGCATCGGTTGGCAGGAGAAGGAGTTAAGGTTTAGTGGGTAGCTGCCGTTTCGGTAAGTCCCACTCTCACCTTCGTTCCTTGTGGACTATGCGCCCATGTGTGCATCTAGCGTATATGTATATATGCGTGACATGTATATACTG
>NC_046660.1:134428704-134430977 GCF_010883055.1 Belonocnema kinseyi
AAAAAAAAAAAAAAAAAAAAAAAATCATCATCATCATCATTCCGATGGCTCATATACACAATCTAAGGGACTTCTTTTGTATTACTGGTGCCATGATTAATCGATACCATCCTGTTATCGAGATGCAAGGCGCTATGGCAGAGCTTGCGAGAGAATATATAGCGAGAGCTCGTGAGCCAAATATTGTGCAAGCGCGCGTAGAAGTGGACAATATGCGCTACGATAATGCAAATTGGAATCGCCTGCATGAACTTCAAGTACCACAATTTCCTCGCCTTACATTGGAAGAAATACGCGACATAACAATTGGCGTGTATCAAGTAGAACTTGCCCCATCTTACGTTCAAGACAAGCTGCAACGAGAAAAAGATGAGGAGTTTCAACTAGATACGCGACTTAATGAACCTGGTTTGATCAGAGTACGAGTATTTTCTCGTTTCCGAAATGCGACATGGTACCAGCTGTGGATAGCGTTCAATGAGATCGATGACATAGGACCAGACAATAACGAAACGTTTCTCGGTTATTACTGCACATGTAAGTCAGGGGCCAGAACTCGTGGCACTTCCGCACATATTGCAAGCGTTTTATGGTTCCTGGGTTATGCACGTCACCAGCAACACGTAAAGTATCCTCAAACTTCCTTGCTACAAAGGATTCTAGACGCTGCTAATAGAGGTCAACAAGCGAACCCGAATCAAGAGCCAGAAATAGTTTAATATTTCGCAAAAGCTACTGGGATTGGTTCTATTCGTTGATCATGGGTGCTTAGCGTTCGGCCCTCTTGCGAAGGGTACACTGTTATTATCGGAATGTGCGCACTAGTTACTAATGTTACTTTGGGTATCGCTTCTGCCTTTAAAGAAGTGATTAATTAGTTAAGTTATAATCTTGGGCGCTTAGCGGTTGATCGTTTTGAGATGCGCGCTATGTGAGTCAACGGTGTAGGCGAAAATATGACAGACCTCGATCTGAACCGTGATTTCTATGTTGACATCGCTTTTGTAACAAAATCTGTTGGAATTTTTTTAATTCACTGATCTTGAGCGCTTAGCGCCACATAGATCTAAAACTGTCCATTTTTTTGGAATTTTTTTTCGGATATTTCACCCAGCACTTATAACCTTAAAAATTACAAGAGTCAGCTAAATCCACCGAAAGCCATTTTCCCAAACATTTAGTGCGGGGTCCTTTGAGTAAGTTTAAGAGACGTTCAGAAATTTTAAACGATTAAAAAATAATTAAAACTTGTAAAGATTTTTGAAGAATTTTGTAAGGTTCGACGAAAATTTTAAAAATTTAGGTTCCTAGGTATTACTTACATAATTCTTTGTTTCAAAAAAATAATTTCAAGAGATTATTTAAGAACATTTAAACACATAACAAAAGATTAAAAAAATTATCAAAGAAGAATCTGAATTATTTCAAAGCCAACTTTTTTTAATTTTTCAGAATGAAGCAACAATCAGGAAAAGGACGTGATTAGAAAAAGTGTTTGTTTAATATTCGTGTACGAATTTCAAACCATGCTTTATTTTGAATAACTAACTTTAAAATGAAATTGCGAAAGTTTTTTAGAAATATCAAACGATTTCCCACAATTTTTTGCAAAGAGTGTTAAAGATTTTAGAGCGAAATTTTCAAGTCCTTAAGATTATCACATTTTTTTAAATATAAAAAGTCGAGTAAATTCAGGAAATATATAGTAGAATTCAAGAGATTCAAAAATAATTGAACCGTTAGAAGGTTATTAGAAATACAAATTTTTGAAGCTGTCAATAAACTTTAGGAGCTTTAAGCAAATCTCGAAATATCAAGAGCATGAACAAATTTTTTTTCAAATGCTTGCGAAAATTTAGAAGATTATAAGGTAATTTTTTTACATTTTGAACGACTTTTTAAAATGTTAAGAAAAATTCGAGGCAGTCCAACATATTAATAGTTATTCGAAATATTCATGTTATGTCATTATTAATATCATTTTTTATTTTTTATGGTAGTGAAAAATTGTTTTAAATTAGTGAATTGCAAGTAATACATACGTAAGGTAACTTCCATATTAGTGTGACTACAAAAATATTGAAAATCCTTTTGTGTTAAAAAAATGGTCTGATTTATTTAAGATGATACTTCATGTTAAAAACACTTTTTTGTTTAGGAAACGTCTTTCACGTTTTCAAACATGATACACAAAATTTGACGTAACGGCGATGATGGGAAGACCAAAAAGATATGTTACGGTCTGTGTCATATTGCGTAGGGGGGGGGGGGGG
>NC_046660.1:134430987-134442039 GCF_010883055.1 Belonocnema kinseyi
GGATTTTAATAACTAATTAACATATTTTTAGAATATTTTAAAATTTATTCTTCCCTGCGGTCAAACATGGTAAAAACGCCGTGAAATTTGGAATAAAAACTCTTGTTTATACCTTAATTTAAAAAATGAGCAATATTTATATTTTTATAAAATTTCCAAAATATTATTTCAATATGACACACATTGACTTTTATTAAGAATATTCTTTCAAATAATTGGTATTTTTTTAATTTACATGTTTTTTACCATCTTTGTCCGTAGGAAATACACTGTTAAAAATGCTTTGAGTTGTACCACACATCTACCAGAATTCTACTATACAAGCGTAGGGTAAAATTGCAAGCGTGGTATTGGAATGACGAAATTGCAATACATGTATTGTAAGTGTTGTAAATCGTGAAGTCATCTTCCAGCATTCCAATACATGTATTAAAGCGTTTGTAAAACGAAAATTATGCACAAGGAAATTACCAACAGCCAAAATTACTTAAAATGGTGTCTTAACGATCCGGGTGCACTAGGTCGAGCAACACGTAGTTTAATACGTATTCGACGAGAACATTTTCCAAATTTAGATTGTTCAAACAGACAAAATTACTAAAAATTTTGAGCTGACGATCCGGGTGCAACAGGTCGAGCACCAGGTAGTTTGATACGTATTCCACAAGAACTTTTAAAACATTTAAATTTGGTGAACAATGAAAAAAGTTCCAAATGGTTAGTCGACGACCCGTGTGCACCAGGTCGAACACAAGGTAGTTTAAAAAGTTTTCTGCCAACATTTTTTCAAAATTTAGATTGTTCAAACAGACAAAATTACTAAAAATTGTGAGCCGACGATGCGGGTGCACCGGGTCGAGCACCAGGTAGTTTAATACGTATTCTACGAGAAATTTAGAAAAACTGAAATTTGGTGAATAATGAAAACAGTTCCAACTGGTTAGTTGACGACTCGGGTGTACCAGGTCGCGCCCCAGGCATCTTAGCACGTTTTCTAATAGAACTTTTTAAAAATTTTAATTGTTTCAACAGTCAAAGTAACTAAAAATTGTGGGCCGACGATCCGGGTGCACAAGGTCGAGCAACACGTAGTTTAATACGTATTCGACGAGAACATTTTCAAAATCTAGATTGTTCAAACAGACAAAATTACTAAATATTGTGAGCCGACTATGCGGGTGCACCGGGTCGAGCACCAAGTAGTTTAATACGTATTCTATGCGAACTTTTAGAAAATTTAAATTTTGTGACTAATGAAAACAGTTCCAAATGGTCAGTCGACGATCCGGGTGCACTAGGTCGAGCAACATGTAGTTTAATACGTATTTGACGAGAACATTTTCAAAATTTAGATTGTTACAGCAGATAAAATTACTAAAAATTGTGAGTCGACGATCCGGGGGCACTAGGTCGAGCAACACGTAGTTGAATACGTATTCGACAAGAATATTTTCAAAATTTGTATTTTATAAATATTGAAAAAAGTTCCAAATGTTTAGTCGATAACCCGGGTGCACCTGGTCGCACCCCAAGTAGTTTAGCACGTATTCTATGAGAAGTTTTTTTAGAAATTAGATTGTTCCAACAGCCAAAATTACTCAAAATTGTTAATCGTCGATCCGGGTACATCCGATCGAGCAACAGGTAGTACCATTTTTGTATATATCATCAGTCACGGACGCATTTTTATAATGCAATCAAGTAATCTGATGAGAGCAGTTTGCCCAGACATATTGGACAAAGCCTGGTTTTTGTCCCATCATTGACGCACTGGGTTGCAGTCAAATAAGCGATGGGGGGACCTACAGCTTAAGGTGGGTTCCGAACCACCAGAACCTCGGTAAAGGTACATTGAAAAATTTCTAGAGGTACCGGCTCAGGGATTGAACCCCTGACCTCTAATATGAAGTCAGAGTGTCTAACCAACTGAGCCACCGAGGCTCTGAAAAAACATTTCTGTGTTGAAATGTTGTCACAGGCTTATACTGCCCAACATGTCGAAGGCATTTTTGGTTAGAGTTGGATTTGTAATTGCTCATTTTGCACGGGGCTGTCCCGGTATATATCATCAGTCACGGACGCATTTTTATAATGGAATCAAGTGATCTGATGAGAGCTACTTCCCAGACATATTGGACAAAGCCTGGTTTCTACCCTATCATTGACGGACTGGCTTGCAGTCAAGTACACGATGGGGGGATTTACGGCTTAAGGTGGGTTCCGAACCACCAGAACCTCGGTAAAGGTACATTGAAAAATTTCTAGAGGTACCGGCTCAGGGATTGAACCCCTGACCTCTAATATGAAGTCCGAGTGTCTAACCAACTGAGCCACCGAGGCTCTGAAAAAACATTTCTGTGTTGAAATGTTGTCACAGGCTTATACTGCCCAACATGTCGAAGGCATTTTTGGTTAGAGTTGGATTTTTAATTGCTCATTTTGCACGGGGCTGTCCCGGTATATATCATCAGTCACGGACGCATTTTTATAATGGAATCAAGTGATCTGATGAGAGCAGTCTCCTCAGACATATTGGACAAAGCCTGGTTTCTACCCCATCATTGACGGAATGGCTTGCAGTCAAGTACACGATGGGGGGATCTACGGCTTAATGTGGGTTTCGAACCACCAGAACTTCGGTAAAGGTACATTGAAAATTTTCCAGAGGTACCGGCTCAGAGATCGAACCCCGGACCTCAGACATAAGACCTCTGACACACATAGGTTCAGGAGGACTCAGGACGCAGTTCCGTAGAGTTAGAATATTGTAATAGTCTTGATCAATCACGTGATTGCGAGTATTTGAGCAATCACCTGAATGGTAATATGTGATACTGGTAACTTTCTTCATTTTGTTGATTGGTCTATCTTAATCTGTTTTAAGTTCTTCCAATTTTTACAGCTTACAATTTCTTTTTCTAAATATTCCTGAAAACGTCTGAACATCAAAATTTCCTCCTGAAGGCCTAAAGCACTCCTGAATTCAGGAGTAAAAATCCTGATTTGGCAACACTGGTTGCAGAGCCGGCCTTAGGGGTTTAGGCGCCCTGGGCCATTAATGTAATATATTTGATATTTATATATTAATATTATATTATTTTTTATTCATAACTAGTTGTGTCGTTTAATTAAATTTAGCTATAATAACTTATTCGTAAAGGAAACGTGATGTCAGATGATCTCAAACATAATGAATGATGAAATGAATCTCACCTTTTGGATTTTCGCTCTCACAAACTGTTCAATAACATTAGAAAAATCTATTAAATCTAAATTATAATTCTCCATTGATAGCACAGCGAGAGCACTTAATCTATCATCTAAGATAGTCGACCTCAAGTATGTCTTAATTGGTTTCAACTTTGAGAATCCTCTTTTCGCAGATCCCCCTGTGACAGAAGTAGTTAAAAAATGCGTAGCGCTACAGATAATTGAGGAAAAGTCCAGATCTTTATCATTTGTGTCACTTTCTTTTCCATCCGTCAGTGCTTCTTCTAATTTTTACAAAGAATTTTTTAAGGATTGCATTCAGAAGTTATCTGCAGGTTGAAATTTCTCTCTAGCAGATGCACATGCCTGATCGAGTAGTACGCAGAAAAAGTTTACATTAACGCTTTACTGGTACAGTGGGGTCGGATACGACCCGAGTGTTGGTTGTACCATTCTCCGCGCTCCCCTTCCACTTCAAAGGGGTTTCTGGAGGCCAGGTACCTTACGAGTCAGTACTGTAGAAGGTATCGAGATTCGAATTCCATGAGAATTTAATGAGAAAGTTAGCCTGATTTAATACTGCCAGTACAGTTAATTGTGTAATAATGATTATTTTTCATTTGATAAGGATTTCCTTTTGTAGAAAAAAAGTTCTTTTGTGAAAAATAATTATGAGCTAATTCACTTTAGAACGTTGATTCTACTTTCAAATCCGCTGCTATTTCTTTCGCTCATATCACAACGCCTTCGAAACCCGTGTTTTGATAGTTCTGCTGATAAGTCTGACCTTATTTCAATAACTGATTAATCACCAGAAGATCCGCAGATTGTTTTTGCATTGTTTTGCTGACCATATTTGAAGGTTGGATATTGAAAGTCGTATAACCGCCATTTCCAATTTTTTACGAGAGAGGGGGAAAACGCTCGAATTTTTTATAATTTTAATATTTTTGGAAAGACTCACAACTGCTTGTTCATTATAAGGTAATACGTCACTTATTCAAGTTTGAAACGATTTTGATTCAAATTGAGGAAGATACGACGACTTGAAATTTCGCCACGTATAAGTCGAGGGGGTCTGGGAGTTCAAAGTCGTATATCAACCATTAGCGTCACGAAGTGAAAGTAAGAGAGACGTGTGTTCCTCGCCGCTGATGTGACGTTTCTTGTTTTCCGCGACGCGATTAAACATTTCTTTGGAAGTATAGGGCCTAGAACATTGCTTCTTGAACCAAAATGTTTGTAAATAAATGTCATAATATAATCAAACGCACGGTTTGACGATTTTCAACATTAAAATACTCTTTTATACGCGACAGACAAGACGTAATACAGAAATGCATGCAGACAGATGATTAGCACTGAGTTAAATGTTTTTAGGTTTGGTATTACACTGAATTTCAATGCGCAGGAGCCCTATGAAGAATTCTAACACACATACAGATACACTTTGTAGACCCTACTACTCCTAAAGTCCGAAAGTGTCTGCGAAACCGCGGAATTTACATACGGGTCCATTAGTTTGTTATACGACTTTGAATTGCCAATAGGCCGCCAGTTACCGAAATGCAATGTTTTAAAAATTTTTACAATAAAACTATTGCGAAATTTGACTTGCTCTTATTGCTGAAATGACAGAATCAGCTTAGAGTTTCGAAAAAAAACGAAGTTTGAAAAATTGGCGGTTATGCGACTTTTAATATCCACACTTCATTTACTTTAAATACGATGTGATACCATACAATCATTCCTACCATTAATAAAAAGTAGGGCCAAAAGTTTTTAATGTCAGGCATGCCACAGAATATATCAAGATTTTCTATTGCTAATATGACCCACAGAACAGAACATAGATCCGCTAAATCACCTTAAAAACAAAATAGTTGCATCGCTTGACATGCTGCATCACAAGTATCAAGATACTTCGATATCAGTGCTTTTTGCTTTGATATCATCAAATTTTTTATATCGAAGCTAGACGTGAAAATGTCATTCGCCGAATGTTTATCTCTATTTTTTGGACTTTAAGTATATTCGCTGGTGTTGCTAGTTTGCGGTACTCGTAGTCGAGAGGTAAGTGTTACTTTTCATATCAATTATGTTTTCATTGTTATCAACTTCTTGTGGCGAGATCGAGTCTTCTGATTGTTCTTAAATATGAAAAAATAATAATAAATTGCAGAATAATTCAACATTAAGGATATACACTAGTTATCTGAAGTATTTTTAAACAAACGAAATTTAACAAAACTAAAATATGTCTTATTCAAATATTATTGTGAAGGGATAGTTTCTTCGCCTCCTACTTGATTATCATGACATACAATTTAGTATAAATACCAGTAAAAGAAATCAAAATAGCGTACAGTAACGTAAGTTACTTTGCTGTACGGCGCGAAGTTTTCGTTTGCGATTTTCTGAATCGGATGCCTTCTGTTTTTGCAGTATTTCGATGAAGAATAATTTTTCTAAGTACCTTGTGTTTTCATTGAGGAACAAAAGGCAAATAAGTAACTAAGGTGGTACAGAGCTTGCATAAATACCATTCGTAAGAAAGGACAGTGGAAGAAAAATCAGTAGAAGTAGGTAATATAGAACAGGTAAAATGATTGTATTCCTAGCAAAAAAGAAAGAATTGACACGAATTAGAGTGAATTAACATTTTTGAATGCACATGAATCCTGTTTTCTGATTGTTTTAAACGAATTTAAATGCTTAAATACGATTTGAGACAGCGTTAATTGAATGCATGTGAATTCATATACATGCGTGGTCAAGGTCACTTTGAAAAAAAATTATGAAAATTGCATCCGTCGGGACCTGAACTAGAGATCTCTCTTGCATTAGTCCGCAGTCGCTGACTTTAAACTTTATCACCGTATTTGTACGTAAATAAATATAAATAATATTCCAATTAGGTACAATAGATCTACGGCGTTGGACTTTTAACATTAACCTTCATAGTAAGAAATCAAAAGAAGCCCTACTCTCCCACAAGAGACTATAGATATATTATAAACAGGTTGTTCACATTTAGTGCATTCAGAAATACATTACACTATCGTTGGAAATTGTCAGCATGATCTGCAAAAGTCCTTAATATAAAATCTTTAAAGGATATTGTCGATTTTGATTGTCACGATACTCGATTTTCATTGCTATATGCGTGTGACACGAGGCGTCAATGGGTTAGACAGCAGTGGAAAATAGTCACGATTGCTTGTTCTTTCATAGCTACTCGCGTGCGACACGAGGGATCCGTGAGTTAGACAGTAATGGAACGTTACACGTGTTTTCTTGAAGTTAATGATCCCAACGGAGCTGCCTTGATCTGCATTTGCTTGGATTTTAGTGACATTCATTGGCTACGGTGCGCGTATGTACTTGATTTTTAAATACGTACGCGAACTAGAGCCAATAAGCACCACACAGTTCAAGCATGCACAGGTATTATTGGATCACTGTTGGGAATGATAATCGAATCGAAATGCGAAGTTCATAATACGAATCAGCTAGGCAAGCTGAAAAAGAGTGAAGACTGTCGAAAAAATGTGCGTTCGTGTTTGTGCTGGTACCCGGTAATAAGCGTAGCATAGAGGAAAATTAATATTTTCAGATTTCAGCGGAAAAGTGAAGATTATTCTATTATTTTGAATATGCGATTTTTCCATCTGTCTAAAATGCCACAATAAGAATAAGATACCTTCTAAACTTATTCACTTCTAATTCCATAGCGACCGCCACTAATTGTACGGGTAACTCACCTCACAGAGATATTTTTTATTCCTCAGAAGTGGTTATATTTTGATTTTATTTAATTCCTTCTAATCTGTTAAAAAAATATGTGTAATAAGTTGTTTTAATTCCTTCATGCGGGATGTAAGTTCTGAAATTTCAATTTTCACCAATTCCCGTTGGAGATTTTTAGACGGAGCAAAAATCGCGTATTCATAGGAATACAAATTCTTAATTTTTGGAATTTAACGCTTATTACCGGGTAATTAACGTTGTGTTTTTTTAAGATACAGAGTAAGCATTTTCCAAATTTTCGGGAAACGTGAAGACCCGACGCATCTACATATGAAGCTGTTTTTGTGGCAAAGGTGAAGTGCAAGGAGTTAAATGTATTATTCTGCTTCTGAGTGAGATTAGTATAACATTGGTATATTTTTAATTATAAGTTAATATTTGAGTTATTATTTTCTAATAATATAAACATTAACATTAAGTAATATTCCTTTGAAGCATGAAAGTTGTTAGAATTTTTGTTATCAAAGTCCATTGCTGATGTAAAATTCGATAACAACTTTTTGAGATTTTGAGGTTAGGAATACATTTTATAATACAAGAGCGAACTGCTGGTCGCAGAATTAGATCCTTTTTGTCACTTTAATGAAAATCATCCATATATCTACACAAATTTATAAAATATTATTTTTAGCTATGAATAGTTACGAAAATGTACTACAGAAACTTATAACTTATAACTTATAACGAATTCCATGCTTCACAGAAATAATACTTAATGTCAGTGTTTATATTGAATGCAAATAATAACTCAAACATCAACTTACAACGAAAAAGACACCAATGTTACACTAACTTTACTCAATACCAGAAAATATATAGGCTTCCAATGTTTTATATACTTTTAAATAATATATGTATAAAGAAATGGATGTATCGGGTCTTCATATCTTCCGACAATTTCGTCAAATACTCAATCTTTATTTTTTTAAACAGCATTTTGAAAACCTCCAGCAACAGATACATACTATAGGGATGTACGGGCACTTTAATGATCACGTAACGGTCGGCGAGAAATTAGTTTTTGACCAACTGAAAAGGAACTTACAACAAAATGGTTTAATTTTCAATCAAAAAGATGAATTTTCAAGGAAAATTTTTTATATTTCTAACGAAAAACATAAATTTTCAACAAAATACGTGAATTTTCAAACAAATAATTTCATTTTTAACTAAATTAATTTTCTAGCCAAGAAAAATAATATAGGAAGTATTTAAGATAAGATGGAATTTACTTAAAATCAGGCATGTTTTACACATTATTGAGCAGAATCTTTCAGCGATAAAAATTTTGTTATAATAAATTATACAAGAAGTTTTTTTCGATATCAGACAAAAAAAATCGAATTCGGATACCTATGTTAAGAATAATAAAAAACATATTAATTTTTCACCCATAACATTAATTCAATAAGAAAAAAACTATTAGTTTTCAACCAACAATGATATAATTGAAATTTCTCTGCATTAATTTTTAACAAACAAAAAAAAATCAGGAGAATAGTTTCATCCTCAATAAACAAGATAAGATTGTAACAATGAAAATGAATTTTCAAATAAAAAAATTAATTTGTAATTCAAAATATAATATTTCATCCTGAAATTGTGCAGTTAAATTTTTATTCACTTTTCAACAAAATAGTTGAACCCTAATCAAAAAGATCAGTTTCCAAACAAATAGTGGAGTTTTCAACTAAAAAAGATAAATTTTTAATTAGAAATATAAATATATAAAACCAGAAATAGGATAATTCCTTTTTAGTTAAAAGAATTAATATTTAACAGCAAACAATTAAATTTACAACAAATTAATTTAAATTTTACTAAAATAGGTACAGTTGATGATATATAGTTGAACTTTAAAGCAAACAGATGAATTTTCAACCAAGAGGATTATTTTTATATAAAAAAGACGATGTTTGAAGCAAATAATTGAATTTTCAACCCAAAAATATCAATTTTCAATTCCAAATTTCAGTGTTCCACCAAAAGTAGGATAGTTAAATTTTCAGTTAAAGAGTTTAATTTTTAATTAACAAAAAAAGGAATTTGCAACTTAATAGTTTTGTCCTTAATAATAAAGATGAATTTTCATCTATGACAACGAATTTCCAACCAAAATCACGACTTTTTATCGAAATATCTGCATTTTCAAACAAATAGTTGAATTTATAACTACAAAAGATCAATTTTTAACTTTAAATATCAATTCTCTACCAAAAATGGTATACTCAAATCGTATTTTACATAAATTATTTTTGACTAACTATAAAGGAAATTTCAAAAAAACATTTGAATTCTCAATCAAAAAGATTTATTTTCAAGAAAGAAGTTATATATTTGTAACAAAAAGACAAATTTTCAACGAAAAACATACATTTTCAAACAATTAATTCCATTTTTAACTGACGAAGATTAAGGTTCAATAAAAAATATCAAATTTTAAACAAAAATAGAATAATGCAGTTTTTATGCGAATTAATGCGAATTTGACATCAAATAGCAAAAGTTTTAACAAAAAAAATAAATTTTTAAACACAAAGATTAATTTTTTATTAAACATTTTTGTTTTAATTAATCATAGAATTTTGTAGAAATTGTTGATGTAAGTTGTTGGCCTTAAGGACAGGTGAATTGAAACTAATTAAGTTGTTCCAAACGTTTCGACACACAGTGGTGACTTTTATCAGTGATTCTCATTAAATCTGTGAAAAGTTCACAATATCTTGTAGCTACGCAGTTTTTAAATTGGAAGCATTTTTTTTTATTAACATCTTAGTTGAGAACTATTATAAAATAAAAATTACTTTTTTTGAAATATAAATTTTGTTCAATTTTATTAAGAACTATTGATAAATCTTGCACTAATCTTAAAACATTATTTTATTTTAACGAAGTACAATTGATGAGAAAACAATAGCAATGTAGTCAGGCCTGGCTTTACTATAATGCGAACTCCGCGATCGCCTAGGGAACTAAGTTTTGGGGGGCACCAAATCTAAAGGACACTGTTCCACTAAGAAGGAAACATTCCCAGGTCGAAAATTCCAATTGCGTTATTTTTTGGGTATATTGTAGTTAAATCGATTCTAAGATATGGTCAATTTTCCTTATAGGCCCAAAAAACGGTTTGTTTCGCATGTTTCAAGGCGATTGACATATACTTAACAACTTGCAGAGGAATTTTTGCAACGTGGATAGACGGACACACACCGTTGATGACCACTCACCACCCACACGAGGGTGAACTACCCCCGTTTATACTCTAAATTTTAGATATATTCGTCTATTTACAGTCATAACACATCAAAAATGATATTTCAGTACATATTTTATTTAAAAACTATGACACTCGTCCAGATTTGTCTTTTCAACCCTTGTTGGAGAGGTTGTACTACCCCTTTGCATGTATAAGAAATAAAAAAATGCGTCGAGTTGGCAAATTCATTCAAAATTATTCGAAAAATCTTTTCACTTGCCAAGAACTGAAAAAACACCCTAGTTTAAGGGCTGAATCATCCTTTTACACAAATAAAAGTAAAAAAGAAAACTAGCAAGTCAAAATATCACGAAAAATCAGAAAAAATGTACTAACTGTTTGAGAACCGTGATATAATTATTCAAGCTTTTCATATACTGGGAAAAAATTCTAAAGGGGTAGCTACCCTTATATACATATTTGTCTGCACGTTTAAACGCATCGAATATTTACCATTGTCATCCATAAAAGCTGAAACCTGCGTACACGCATAGACGAAAATTGTGGGGCTTACAAATCCATTTCAACTACCCTTCTTCCAGGGGGTAAACTACCCCCAGAGTAATGATTATCAGTTAAGGGGAACCTACTGAATTCGAATTGTAAGCGCGGTTCTGGTATGTGCGACTTGGACGAAAATGGATCCCCATGAAGTTGACCCCCCGAAGTTCACATTTTTAAAATTTTCTTCTTGCATACGTTTGTACGCTTTTATACTGTTTTTTCATCCAATATTTTCGTTTATACCCTACTAGTTACCAAATTAGGGGCGAAAT
>NC_046660.1:134442139-134446291 GCF_010883055.1 Belonocnema kinseyi
GGGGGGGGGGGATCAAAATTTCGTGCCATCTCCTCGAAATGCAAATTTCCCAAATTTTCATTTTCCATACAATTGTACGTCGTTTGTACTGTTTGTACAATCAATATTTTCGTTTGCACCCTCGTGGTTGCCCAGCCAGAGGAAAATTTAAATTTCGGGCGATCCCTCAGAAATTCAAATTTCTAAAATTTTCTTTTTACATACGTTTGTACATCGTTTTTACTGTTTGTACATTCAATATTTTCGTTTGTACCCTCCTGGTTACAAAATTAGAGGCGAAATTAATTTCAGGGGACTAACTTCACGCATCCCCCTGAAATTCAAATTTCTCACATTTTCTTTTTGCATACGTTTTTACGTCGTTTGTACTGTTTTTACATTTAATATTTTCGCTTGTACCCTCGAGGTTTCCAATTTTAAACTGCGCGTGAAATGCAGCAAACAAATGCGTGGATCTAACGCAAGCGCACCAGCAAAAGACAGCCATATTGGAATCGCTAAATTATATTTCATGAACAGGAGAAGAGACTTTAAGTAAGAAATCTCAATACATGAAATATCTTTGTTTAAACTCAGTTTCTCTCATAAAGTACGAACGAAAATATTAGATGTATAAAGACATACAAAAATTTAACAAAATTCAAATTTCGGAGAGATGGCACGCAATTTTGATTTCCCCCTATGGGTGCGTTCCAGGCGAACACCCGGGTGAATTGGTGGGTGAAGTAAAGAAGTGGGCGGAGTTTACTAGGGTGAAGTGGAAGGAGAACGGTAGAATGAACGGTTTCGAGTGTGCGTCGAGTGTGTGTAGGTGGAAGATAATTGAGGTTACGTTACACAAAAGTTTAAAAAATGAAAGAATAGGATGAGATTTTAATTTCTGCTTCAGTAACGAGGTCATTGTTATTACTAACAATAATGTGTTTAATAATAGTGGAAAGTGATGAAGATACTAAACTTTAGATTATGAAGATACTAAATTTGCGATCCCCGCAACTTTTGCCCGCCAATTACACTGTTCACTCACTTCCAACTACCTAGTTTCAGTGGGTGAAATAGTCACCCGTCGAGTGACCCCCACTCTTCACCCGAGTGAAGTCCAACACTCACCTAACGTCGTAGAACGGCTCTGAGTGCACTCGGGTGGTCCACAGGAACGCACACTAGTCAGGCAATCACAAAGGTACAAACGAAAATATTAAATGTACAAACAGTACAAGCGACGTACAAACGTATGCAAAAAGAAAATTTGAGAAATTTGAATTCCTGGGGGATGACACGAAATTTTGATTCCCCCCTAGCCGGGCAACCACGAGGGTACAAGCAAAAATATTAAATGTACAAACAGTACAAACGACGTACAAATGTATGAAAAAGAAAATTTAAGAAATTTAAATTTCGGGAGGATGGCACGAAATTTTGATTTCCCCCTAGTCGGGCAACCACGAGGGTACAAACGAAAATATTGAATGTACAAACAGTACAAACGACGTACAAACGTATGCGAAAAGAAAATTTAAGAAATTTGAATTTCGGGGGGATGGCACGAAATTTTGATTTCCCCCTGGCCGGGCAGCCACGAGAGTACAAACGAAAATATTGAATGTACAAGCAATAAAAACGACGTACAAACGTATGCAACCAAAAATTTGAGAAATTTGAATTTCGGGGGGATAGCCCGAAATTTTGATTTTACCCTAGCCGAGCAACCACGATGGTACAAACGAAAATATTAAATCTACAAACAGTACAAACGACGTACAAACGTATGCAAAAGGAAAATTTGAGAATTTTGAATTTCGGGGGGATGGCAAGAAATTTTGATTTTCCCCTAGCCGAGCAACCACGAGGGTAAAAATGGAAATATTGAATGTTTAAACAGTACAAACGACGTAAAATTCATGCAAAAAGAAAATTTTAAAAACTTGAATTTCAGGGGGAAACGTATGCAAGAAGAAAATTTTAAAAATGTGAACTTTGGGGGAGCCAACTTCATGGGGGTAAAGCATTTATTCATCCTATTTTTATTATTAAATCTGGTTATAACTTATAAATTCGAAAATATTGAAATTTATATTTATTTATATTTTAATAATTTATTTAAACATTTCAAAAAATGCATAAAATAAATCTATTGAAATGTGTGATTTTAAATGATTTTAACTCTAGAGAGGCGGACTTTTTTATTATTATTATTACACCATTAGGCCATTTCCCTTTCGGGGTATGCGTGACTCACTCGGTGGGGAAGGGAGTAATGTGAGGAAGGGATATACATTTTTTCGATTGATCAAGAATTCTCGTGATATTTATTAAAATAACACGTTCGTTCCGCAACACTGCTACGACTCAGGTCGCTGATCAATCTCTTTAGCAATCACCCCAAGTGAAAAACCACACAAAGCGGAATTTAAGGTTCCCCACTTGGGTCTATTGGTATCCAAGGTCTTTTGGTTCAGGCGTCATTCACTCTACTGACACTCTTTTTATTAACAATTTGTCGGCATATTTTTCTGTCCTGGCATACTTCTCTAGCTTCTTTTATGTCCATGCAATTTGTCATGCAGGCTCTCGAGTTTCTGTGGCTTCTTAGGCCTCTTCTAACTAAGGTTTCATTCACACATTCTAACCATTCTTTCCGCGGTCTACCTCTGGGCACGCTGCCATTTACTTTACCTTGATACACTTGTTTCGTTAGTCGTTCATTTGGCATTCTTACAACATACCCGAAACATCTTAACCAATTTCTTTCCCATGTGTCTACTAACGTCTCTTTTGCACCACATTCTTTGAGAATTATGTCGTTTCTCACTTTGTCCATCAGAGTTTTCCCGCATATCATGTGCAAGAATCTCATGACAATTGCATTAACTTTAATCTTATCTTTTTTTGATAGGTCTATGTCTCGCTACCGTATAGTACAGTTGGTACAAATATCGAGTTATGTATTGCCATTTTAGCTTTATTTGATATATTTTTACTCCTGATAAGGGGCCCTGCTATAGCCATAACCCCTTTACCTTCGTTTTTGTGTCTATGTAACTCCTTATCTATCTTCCCGTCCCTAGAAAATAAGCTACCAAGGTATACGAACTTCTCAACTTGTTCGATTCTCTCATTATTTAATACAATATTGCATAGTGTTTTCTCACTCTTTCCTTCGAACACCATAGTTTTTGTTTTAATTGTTTTAATTTTGAGGCCCATGCTCTTCATGCTTGCATTCAGTTTATTCAACATTCTTTCTGACATTCTTCGACGAAAAGAGCCATTCTTAAACACTTGTCCATAAATAATATAAATAACCACGAAGACATAATGTATCCTTGTCTAACTACTTGAATAATATCGAAACAGTCACGCATATTCCCATTTACCCTTACATTCGCGTTGCTACCCGTATATATTGTTTTTATAGCTTGTAGGAGCCATCTTTTGACTCCATACATTTTCAGGACTTCCCAAACTTTACTTTTATCTACCTTGTCAAAAGCTTTTTCTATGTTAACAAATGCACAAATAACTTTTTTTCCTACTCTCAAATTTTTTTTGTAATTTGCCTTAAGCTAAATATTTGATCCGTACATGACCTTCCTGGCATAAACCTACTTTGGACTTTCCAAATCTTTGCTTCGGTTATTTTCATTACCCTACGAATAAGTATTTTTGAGTATACTTTACTTACGGTACTTAATAAGCTAATCCCTCTGCAATTATTGCAGTCGCCTTTATCTCCCTTTCGATAATCGCTTTTTGCAATCGTCTGGGACGTCTCTCATCTCGAAAGATAAATTTATCAACTAGCACAGTCTATGTTGTATGTACTAGCCACCGTGTTTAAGCATCTCAGCGATAATACAGTCTACCCTGGCAGCCTTATCGTTTTTCAAGTTCTTAATTATATCCCTAACCTCAGTGACACAGACTTTTTCAATTAAGTTTTCTAACTCATCGTGTTGAACATCGCGGTTGTGATGTCCTATAGCTCCATCTCCGAATTATCCCCTAAAATAGTCTCTGAAAGCCTCTAGTATTTCGTCATCAACATATAGCATTTCCCCATTCCTATTCCTCATGTTGACAAATTATGTACTTTTGTGTCCCTTCATTTTTTATAAAGCAGTTTCTTGCTTCCTTTGAAGTCGTTTTGTA
>NC_046660.1:134446391-134453191 GCF_010883055.1 Belonocnema kinseyi
GATTTCGCTGGAAGCGGGTGCAATTTTTCAGATTAGCACCCGCTCCCGGCGAAATCCTGCGGTTGTCCTTATGACAAATTTTTAATTATATATATATATTCATTTGTGTTTATTTCTTGTTTATTTAAGTCCTAAATCTTTCAGTAGGTTATCGGGTTTTCTATTATCTGCATAACGAAACAAAATTTTTAAAATAACAAATATTCAAGATTAGAATTTTCTATTTGGGTTTTTTCCATTCTCCAGGCACACTGACTTAAAGGACAAAGCGAGAAACACATGCTAGAGATGGTTTACAATAACGTCACATTCCCTGTGTACTAAAAAATGCAACAAAGGAGGTTTTAAGAAAAAGATCTTCTTTAAAGTCTTTTCAAGACTATTACAATTTGCTAAATAAACCGTCTCTAAAGAGTTTAATTTGATAAAACTTTACCCATTTCTAGAAAGACAGGCCAATTTTCCAACAATAAGACTAGTTCAATTTCAAATTTTTAACTGAATGCACTAATGGGATAATTAGATAGTGAAATAAATAAATGAATAATAAATAAATGAACAAGTATACAGGGTGCCTAAAAAGTGCCGGGACGGTTGGATATTTCCTCAGGTAAAATATTTTTCAAAAAAGTGAATGTCATTCCTGAAGTAAATTTCAACGATGAATTCAATGGTGACCTTCATTTTGAACTTGAAGTTGACCTTCATGGCTTTTTGAAGGTCAACTTTGTTTTTTTAAATGGAAGCCCCCTTTTTACATTTGCAATCGATAGAGTGGAAAATTTTACGTTCAGCTACGTACCCAAGTCATAGGTGAATTGTAACGGTCAAGGTCAGTTAGAGGTTATTTGAAATTAACAAAGTTTTCCAAGAGGTCAGTGTAATTCCTGAAGTAAATTTCAACGAGAAAATCATTGGTGAGCTCTGTATTTATCTTGGTTACAGCGTTTTGAATATTGTAAAATGATAAGGAAATTTTTCATTAAAATTTCCAGGTGTTCTGGTGAGAGTTCTGTTCCTCTACGAAGAGTTATACAGTTCTATACCGTTTTTCAATACCGAAGTCGATACCTAAGGCGATACCATAAGTCCTATACTGTTTTTCCATACGAATATTGCGAATCGAAACTAAATTTACGTATTACGAGTATATACTTACTATCTTTCGCTAAAAGATTATTATGGCGCAAGCTAAACTCTCGGAACGAGAGAGGGTATTTGTATTAATGATGCGTGGTTGGCAATATCGAGTTCGATCTTATGATCAACTTCGTTTGCTTTTTAATCGCACTTTTCGTAATGAAGAAGGGTTAAATCCTGTTTTAAAATCAACAATTAAAAGAACTTTAAGACGCTTTATGAATTGTGGATCTATCAAGGACCTTCATAGAACTGGTCGGCCAAAATCTGCAGGATCTGAGGAGATGCAGATGGACATAGCCCAAACATTAACTGAAAACCCGCACCTTAGTTTACGTCGATCTAGTGATGAGCGTGACGTTACACCTGAGACAGTGCGAAATATTTTAAAAAGTATTAATTTCGATCCTTACAAAGTTCATCTGGTACAAGAGCTCAATGAAGACGATCTTGATCGTCGGGTTGAATTTTGTGAAATTATGATGGACATAATTGATAGACATCCTCTTTTCTTGTACAATACAGTATTTTCAGATGAATCTACTTTCTCTTTAAAAGGGGAAGTTAATAGGCAAAATTGTAGATATTGGAGCGACACAAATCCTGATTGGATGTTGGAGAGTCACACACAATATCCACAAAAGATTAATGTTTGGGCCGGTATCTTGAATGATACATTGATAGGCCCTTTCTTCATCGATGGTAATCTCAATGCCCGTGCATATTAAGAGCTTCTCAGAAATCAAATTGTATCAAGAATACGGGAGATTAAGGGCGATAATTTTTAAAATTTTTTGTTCCAGCAGGACAGAGAAGCGGCTCATCACGGTAGGGATGTTCGAGGACATTTGGATACACAGCTCCCTCAAAGGTGAATTGTAAGAAGGAATGAAATCGAGTGGCCTGCTAGATCTCCTGATCTGAGGCCTCTCGAGTATTTTCTTTGGCGTTATTTAAAGAGCAAAGTATACTCAACGCAACTGCAAAGCTTAGACGAATTGCAGAATCGGATTCTGCAACAGGCTACTTTAATTGATAGGTAGATGATCCGTAAAACCGCAACTCATTTTTACAATCGCATAGCTTTTTGTCAAGAAGCTCAAGGTTTTCAGTTCGAAGATCTTCACTGAAGCATGAGAGGCAAGGGGACTCACGCTAATCAAGCAGTCCGAAACGTGAGAGGCAAGGGAACTCACGCTAATCAAGGACCACAAAGGGAACAGAATTCACTACGTCCACGTCGTTGTTCCTGAGTAATACTAAACGAAAACGTAAACTGCTTGGAAAAAACCTTGAAAAAACCTTAAAGGTCACCACCAAGATCAATACCTTTTTGCAGAACCTTGCTAATTTCAAATAAGCTCTAACTGACGTTGAACGTTACAATTGACCTATGACTTAGGTACGTACCTGAACGTAGGATTTCCCACTCGATCGATTGCAGATGTAAAAAAGGGGCTTTCCATTTGAAAAAACAAAGTTGACCTTCATAAAGCTATGAAGGTGAACTTCAAGGTTAAAATGAATGTCACCACTGAATTCCTCGTTGAAATATACTTTAGGAATGACCTTCACTTTTTTTAAAAATATTTTACTTGAGGAAATATCTAACCGTTCCGGGAGTTTTTAGACTCCCTGTATATACTTATTTCTGTTTATTTCTTGTTTATTTCAGCACTAAATCTTTGAATTTATAATGAAAAGAAAGAACCCCCCCCCCCCCCCCCCCCCCCCCCCCAATCCAACAAAAATCTCTGCGTTGTTTGTAGTTTTTAGGCTTAAAATTCCCTTTTCATTCAAAAATTGTAATAAATTCATATAAATCACTCATACTTAAGTAGGTTTTCGGGTTTTCTATTATCTGTATAAAGAAGCACAATTAAAAAAAACGAATATTCAAAATGTAGATTGTTCTATTTGGGTTTTTTCCATTCTCGCGGTACACGATCGGTATCTCTGAAGTCTTTTTGAAACTGACTTAAAGAACAAAGCCAGAACCACATGTTAGAGATGGTTTACAATTACGTCACATTCCCTGTGACCTAAAAATTGCTGCAATGGAGGTTTTAAGAAAAAGATCTTCTTTAAAGTCCTTTCAAGGCTATTAAAATTTTATGAATAAACCGTCTCTAAGGAGTTTAATTTGATAAAACTTTACGTATTTCTAGAAAGACAGGCCAATTTTCCAACAATAAGACCAGTTTAATTTCGAATTTTCAACCAAATGCACAAATAAGATTATTAGTGGATGAAATCGATAAATAAAAGAATAATAAATAAATGCAGATAGATACATATTCATTTGGGTTTATTGCTGGCTTATTTAAGGCCTAAATCTTTAAATTTATGATGAAAAGAGAGACCTCATTCCCCCTTCCAACCAAACAAAAATCTCCACGTTGTTTGTAGTTTTTAGGTTTAAAATTTCTTTTTCATCAAAAAATTGTAATAAATTTATATAAATCACTTACCTTTAAGTAGGTTTTCGGGTTTTCTATTATCTGCATAACGAAACACAATTTTAAAAAGGACAAATATTCAGAATTTTCTATTTGGGCTTATCCCATTCTCGAAGTACATGACCAGTATCTCTGAAGTGTTTTTGAAACTGACTTAAAGGACAAAGCAAGAACCACATGTTACAGATGGTTTACATTTATGCCACATTCCCTGTGATCTAAAAAATGCTACAAAGGAGGTTTTCAGAAAAATATGTTCCTTAAAGTCCGTTCAAGGCTATTAAAATTTTCTATATAAACCGTCTCTAAAGAGCTTAATCTGATAAAACTTTACGCATTTCTAGAGAGACAGGCCAATTTCTCAACAACAAGGCCAGTTCAATTTCGAATTTTCAACCAAATGCACAAATAAGTTAATTAGTTAATGAAATAAATAAAAAATTGGACATATATGTATTGTAACTAGCGGGTTACATCACAAATCCTGAGCACAGGCAACCAGAGAATCTCCTACGAAAATGCTCACAAAGCTTGCATTCTCGTAGGAGCTCTAAAGGAGCGCAGACTCTAAAGCCTCCCACTATGCATTTTTCTCATGCATCTTGGGAGATAAGAGAAGGGCATGGGCTATAAAAAGAGCCACACTGCCCAAAATCTTCAGTTAGTTTTTGCGAGGCGACTCGCAGAGCTTCCTTAGAAGGGAGTATTCTCTCTCTTCTAAGAATTGATATAGTAAATTCTGAAGAAATTCCATCTTTACTATATTTAAGGAAAAGCTATTTCCTTTGAGGAGTGGTCAGGCGTAAATTCGTCTGAAACCAGTCGGTAGAAGGTTGTAGTATCTTTGAAATAAGAGCTCTGTAGCATTGACTCGGAATTCCTACCTTTTTCTCAAGGCGTTTTACGCGATTTCTCTTTTCGAAGATTCTTTCAAAAGCATATACCTTCTTACGATTCTAGAAGCGAATATAAAGGGAAGTGCTAGAGGCACCCGGTTTAAAGCTATCTTCTAAGTGTTATAAATGTTTACTGCAACTACAGACGTAACGGCCAGGATAAATTTCCTGTAACCGAGACCAAGAAGTTGTGTAGTAAAGATTTATCACCTGTCAATCACCCTTAGCTTCTTAGGAGTGGACAATCGTAAATTCGATTGAAACCTGTCCAAAAAGCGGCTATGTCTGGTTTTCATGTAAAGAGAATATAGTCTCGAAAGATTTGAAGCCCAAGAGGCTAGTATTAAGATTTTAGGTATCCTCCTTGAGAAACCCTCTCTCTCTTTGGAAGAGTCTCACATAAGAGAATTTAAATCGCCGTTGTGCGTCCGAATAATAGGAGTATTTTGATCGGTTAAATATCAATAGATTGTTAAGGTGTACGAACCAATAATTGATTAAAACTTAATATAAAATTTAGCTACAAAGTAGGGAAATTTATGTAGAGCTTAGGATAGGGTTTTTATGAATAAATTGTATTTTATTAAAGAAATGTCATGCCTTACTCCGTCGGCCCCTTCATTTTATTATTTCCCTAAAAAATACTTAGATTTAGCCTGGGAGTAATCATCCGCGTATAAGTTAACTTGCAGTCACAGTGGTTGAACCAAATTGCAAGGTTACAATATATATATATATATCACTTATCTTTAAGTAGGTTTTCGGGTTTTCTATTATCTGCATAATGAAACACAATTTTAAACAGAACAAATATTCAAAATTTAGAATTTTTTATTTGGGCTTTTCCCATTCTCGAGGTACACGATCGGCATCTCTCAAGTCATTTTGAAACTGACTTAAAGGACAACGCTAGAACCACATGTTAGAGATGGTTTATAATTACGTCACATTCCCAGTGACCTAAAAAATGCTACAAAGGAGGTTTTTAAGAAAAAGATCTTCTTTAAAGTTGAAACAGTTAAATTACATTGCTCTTTTCAATTTTAGCGTTTTTAAATAGATAGGCGTGTTTGCGTAAAATTCATAAGATATTTCTCATTAATGACTGGATTTTCAAACGAATTTGGAACAAGAAAACATTTGAACGCGTTACACCTTTAAAACTATAAAAATTATTATCTAAAAATCTGATTGGTCGAATTGAATGGACACTTATAGTCTGGATATAAATAATTCAATTTATTACATAAAAATAAAACATACACACATATTATCACTTATACACACTCAATCGATCAACGCGCTTCATAAAAATAATTGTTAAAAATCGAGGTCAGATAAAATGGTAAAAAATATTGCCATGTAATCTAGAGATGAGATTATCAGAGACAAGTGAAACAATATGACTCGAACACTTGATAATTATAATTCTACGGCGCTACTTATCGATTCGATGATCCACTTCGATGGCGAGTAGATGGTATGATTTATCCATGATTCAGGCGATTGTCGGTTATCCGCGAATGCAAATCGATTTCAATCAGTGAGAACCATGAGAATCCCAAGATCGCATCGTGATCTTTGGTTGCGTAGAATGGATAGGTTTCAGTAATTTATCCCTCAAATTTAAATAAGTGTAACGAACAGATTTGAATTATCAGACCAGGGTAGATTATTATGGTTGTAAAGAAAAAATCACGCTGCAAACACACAATATTTTCGTTGTTTAAACTAAACGTTTCACTTTATAAATTGACACAAGCACTCTAAAGTAACTACCTTATTCTGATGCAACATTGGCTCGGCGTAAGCGTGGTTCACTTGATACACATAAATTAAATTAACCTCTCTGGTAATGAGCCAATCAATTAAAACATCAAGCCAGGAATAAGGATTTCCCCTGTTCCCTTACAATTCGAAGGCAGACGCTTTTAGAACGCTTTTAAAATTACCAATCATAATGTTACGATTGAACACGTGATCTTTTCGTTTGCCGCATTCTGATAATTCGGGCGCTAATTTTATCGAATCAATATTAACTTATAAGCATAATAATTTATCTTTTAGTAAAATTTTGCGCACTACACAGCAGATAATAATTGGTTACAAAGTCCTTTTAAGACTATTAAAATTTTCAAAATAAGCCGCCTCTAAAGAGTTTAATTTGATCAAACTTTACGCATTTCTAGAAAGACAGGCCACTTTTCCAACAATAATATCAGTTTAATTTCGAATTTTCTACCAAATGTGCAAATAAAATAATTAGTTAATAAAATAAATTAGTAAATGAACAATAAATAAATCA
>NC_046660.1:134453291-134453603 GCF_010883055.1 Belonocnema kinseyi
GTCGTTTTGTTGTAAATGCAACTATATTGTTAAAAATTAAAATCATAATTTTTGGGTGGAAAATTCGATTATTCACTTCAAGTTGAACTACTTAGCAAAAAAATTAATTTTTTCTTATTAAGGATTCATAATTATAGTTGAAATATTTCTTAAAATTCAATTGACCTTTTTTAGTAGAAATTTAATCTTTTTGGTTGAAAATGTATCATTTTTGGTCAAAAATGCAATTTTTTGGTTGAAAATGTATCATTTTTGGTCAAAAATGCAATTTTTTGGTTAAAATATGAACTGTACATTTTCTTGGGTTTAAAA
>NC_046660.1:134453613-134453940 GCF_010883055.1 Belonocnema kinseyi
GGGTTTAAAAGTCGATTATTTCACTAAGAGTTGAACTACTTTGTAAAAAAAATACGTTTTTTTTAACAAGGTTTTATAATTATTTTTGAAAATTTAACTATTTGTTTGAAAGTTTAACTCTTTGATTGAAAACTCATATTTTTCGTTTCAGAAATCCAACTTTTTGTAGATAATTCTTTTTTTTGACATTAAAATTAAATAATTTCGTTGAAAATTCATGTATTTTGTTTAAAATTTGTCTTTTTTGTAGATCATTAATTTTCTGGGTCGAAAATTCATCTGATTGGTTGAAAATTCAACAACTTTGTTGAAAATAAATTTTTTCCG
>NC_046660.1:134453950-134454326 GCF_010883055.1 Belonocnema kinseyi
TTTATCTTTATCTGAAAATGTAACTATTATAGGATTGATTAAAAATTAATCGCATATATTGAATAAGTTTGAAAATCGTTTTTTTTATAGAACATTAATCTTCTTGGTCAAAAATTCACCTTTTCCCTTGAAAATTTAACAATTTTGTTGAAAATTTGTTTTTTTCCTTGTTCAATTCAATTTTTAATCACAGCTTTTATCTGGAAATTCAACTATTCCATTTTTGGTTAAACTTTATCCTGTGAATTGTATTAGTTAAAACACCAATTATTTCTTAGAAAATTAATTTATTTGTTTTCGATTATGACTTAAAATATTATTTCAGTATAAAAAATTTTTATTTTTAACCCGAACAAACTGAAATTTTTTAATTAAA
>NC_046660.1:134454369-134454600 GCF_010883055.1 Belonocnema kinseyi
ATCAGCAATATTTGACCGTTCATTGAAAACAATCCATTACAAACAACTGTTAAAAACTATACAAATTTGAACAGAATGGTTCGAAATAGAAAGCCTTGAATTCTTAAATTTGCAATGAGCTAACTTTTAAGTTTAAACGCTACCGTTCTAATTTAAAAAAAGATTCAGAATTAATTTAAAACTTGAAATTATTTCAAATAATTTGAAACACGATTTAGACTTTTGCAGATT
>NC_046660.1:134454610-134455159 GCF_010883055.1 Belonocnema kinseyi
CTTTTTGAGAAATGTACAGTATTTGAAAAGAATAAAAAGAATTGTTGTGATTGCTAAGAACATTGAAAATGATTTTTTTTTACAAATAAATTTTAAGTGAGTATTTGAAAACATTTTAAAAATTAAAAAAAAAATAATCCTGGAGATTTTAAGGAAATTTTTTTATTTTGCAGTTTTTTAAATTTTAGGAAAAAAATCTAATTAACAAAATATATCAATTTTCAACCCAAAAGTTTATTTTTTAACAAATTAAATTAATTTTCTATTAAATAATTGGTGTTTTAACTAATAAAATGTACAGGATGAAGTTTCAATCAAAAATTGAATAGTTCAATTTCCAGATAAAAACGATTAATTTTTAATCAATCCTAAAATAGTTACATTTTCAGATGAAAAAAAAAATTTTTAATCGAAAAAATAAATTTTCAATAAAGTTGTTAAATTCTCAACCTATAAAATGAATTTTCGACCAAGAAAATCAATGATCTACAAAAAAATACAAAATTCAAACAAAATACATGAATTTTCAACGAAATTATTTAATTTTAA
>NC_046660.1:134455169-134455607 GCF_010883055.1 Belonocnema kinseyi
TATTTAATTTTAAAGTCAATAAAACGAATTAGCTACAAAAAGTTGATTTTTTTCAGCGAAAAATATGAGTTTTCAATCAAAGAGTTAAACTCTTAACCAAATAGTTAAATTTTTAACCATAATTATAAAACCTTGTTGAATATAACAGTATTTTTTTACAAAGTAATTCAACTCTTAGTGAAATAATCGACTTTTAAGCCCAAGAAGATGTACAGTTCATATTTCAACCGAACAATTGCATTTTGGACCAAAAATGATACATTTACAACCAAAAAGATTAAATTTCTACCAAACAAGGTCAATTTTGAACAAAATATATGAACTTTCAAAAATATTATTTTTCAACCAAAATTTTAATTGTCGACCAAATAGTATAACTTTCACTTACAGTTGAAGTACTTAGTAACAAAATTAATTTATTCTTATTAAGGATTCATA
>NC_046660.1:134455662-134456022 GCF_010883055.1 Belonocnema kinseyi
TTTTGTTAAAAATTTTACTTTTTGGTTAAAATTGCATCTTTGGGCGTTAAAGTCAACAATTTGATAGAAAGTTAAACTATTTGGTCGACAATTAAAATTTTGACTGAAAAATCATATTTTTGGGTTACAAATTCTGCTTTTTTGTAGATGATACTCTTTTTGACATTAAAATTGAATAATTTTTTTGAAAGTTCATATATTTTGTTGGAAATTGACCTTGTTTGGTTGAAATATGAACTGTACATCTTCTTGGGCTTAAAAGTCGATTATTTCACTAACAAGGAAACTATCCCAGGTGTCCCTCACCGATTTTGATGAAACTGCAATATGTTGTAGTACATCGAAAAATAAGAGACACGT
>NC_046660.1:134456122-134461149 GCF_010883055.1 Belonocnema kinseyi
ACAAATATTCCAAATTTCGAATGTTCTATTAGGAATTTTCCCATTTGCAAGGTACACGACCGGTAACTCTGAAGTCTTTTTGAAACTGACTTAAAGGACAAAACTAGAACCACATGCTAGAGATGGTTTACAATTACGTCACATTCACTGCGACCTAAAAAATGCTACAAAGGAGCATTTAAGAAAAAGATGTTCTTCTTCTTTATTCATAATGTGTCCCCTAAGGATTTACATAACTTGCATTCCTTACAATCTTTCCGCTTATATCTATATTTTTTCAATCTTATCCTTTCTATATATACAATTATTCACAACTATTTACATAAGTCTTATATCTAGTTTCTTATTTCTATTTCCTGCGATAGCGCAATTTAGGACGTATTAGCAGACGAGTGAGGGCGCGAACGAAAGCGAGAGTGCAAGCGAGAGAGACAGAGAGAGCATGAGAACGCAAAAGCATCTTAGTCTACTTAACTCTTACCTTACCATTACTTACAATGTTTACGCTTCTAATCTAAGCGACTTCTGTTTCCTTCTTCTTTCACTTTTTTATACCTCCATTTGCCTTTTTTCACATGTATTTTTTCATTCTCTCTCATTCGTTCCTCTAGCACCCTCCAACTCCTTCATCCATTCTTCTCCTAATCCGTTATCCCCTACAATCTTAGCCACATTCTCTTGCCAGCTTCCATTATCTTCAATTCCTCTCCTACATCCTTCCCATACATGCTCCCATGTTTCCTCCTCCCATTCACATATTCTACACTTTCTGTTATCTTCTTTTTTCAAGTACATCCCCTCTCTTACCTCGTTTCCCAATCTGAATCTTGCTACTCTGGTCCACCTTCTCTCTCCTTATCCCTTTTCTAAATACTTTGGTACTTCTTCCTTTTTTATCATCTTATGCCATTTATTGTATTTTGATTCCTCAAACATACGCTATCTTCCTATTAATTGTATTTCCCCCTCCCTTTTTTCAGTTCTTCATAGTTTACTACAGTCCCATCTCCTATTTCTCTATCATTAAAGAACTTCCTCCTTTCTTCTTCCCATCTCGTTAATTCGATCTTCCTCCCTCTCCTCGCTTCTACCTCCATCAAACACTTTCTCGCCAACTCTCCTCCCTTTCTCTCCCTCAGGTTCGTCTTAAATTTCCATGTCCTCTTCCCCGCTCTAATACTTAACTTATCCCTTTGCGCTTCTTCTCTCACCATGTATCTTGGCGTCCTCCAGTCTGCCCCTAGTATCCACCTTATACGAGGTGTGTTCAAAAAATAAGGTGACTTTATGGTTTTCTCAAAAAATATTCATTTATTCCTCAATATTTATGTTGTCCCCTTCAAATTAATCCCCCTCAGATATAATACACTTGCGCCAACGCTTTTTCCAATCATCGAAGCACTTCTGATAATCATTTTGTGATATAGCCTTGAGTTCTTTCAGCGATGCAGTTTTTATCTCCTCAATCGTTGAAAATCGATGTCCTTTCATGGGTCTCTTCAGTTTTAGGAAAAGAAAAAGGTCACTGGGGGCCAAATCTGGTGAATATGGAGGCTGAAGCATGACTGTGGTGCTGTTTTTGGTCGGATCTTTTGATCAAAATTAAGCAGTTTTGGAACAAATTTCGCTGTCACACGTCTCATGCCCAAAACGTCCGAAGAGATAGCATGGCATGAGCCAACCGATATGCCAACATCTTCAGCAACTTCTCTAATGGTAATTCGGCGATTTTTCAACACCATTGCTTTCACTGCTTGAACGTTTTCATCTGTTGTTGACGTGCTGGGACGTCCAGGGCGAGATTCGTCTTCGACATCCTCTCGGCCTTCTTGGAACAGCTTGTACCACTTATATACATTTTTCTTACTCAGAGTAGACTCACCGTATGCAACTTTCAACATTTCAAGAGTTTTAGAGCACTGGATTCCATTTTTCACACAAAATTTAATGCAAACTCTTTGTTCCATTTTTTTCGAAAAAAGAAAATCGCCGAGGACACCAAACCCTTCTAACCTTTTACGCCTTATATTTGTTTCAAACTTTTTACCGTTATAAAAAAAAACTATTGCGATTACTCCGTGACCTTCTAACGGGAATTTTAACGTAAAATTCGAATTTCATCAATTTAAAAGTTGATCTTGCTTTTCTTGTAATTTTTGTTGCATGATACGAAAGGCATCTCGTACTATGCGGATACTATGAGGATACTCTGCAGAGTATCCTTCCCGTTCAATCGGTCCGCTAGGGGACGCACAGGTCTTCCGTCATTTATTCCAATCGTTCCGATTCCGGATACTTCATCTTCTCAAGTATCAAGGATACTTCCTCTTTTTAAAATAATTTGGATTTTAAAAAATTACTAAAAACCGTAAGAATCGTTTAAAATCGATCGAACTCCACTATTAATTTCAAAATAACATTTAATTGATTACTTAAACAGGGTTGACATTTTACCCTACCGATAGAAATTTTAGAATATATATTAAAAATTCTCAGCCTCTGAGAAGCTCTGAGAAATTCTCCGCAGGCACACAGGTAGATATGTTGAAAAGTCCAGTTAGCCTAAAACATAATAATTCTGAATCTATCGGTTTTGATTATTTCAGGTATCAAAATTTTTTCTAGATGTTTAAAATTGGAACGAATATAACGTATCTCGCAAATGAAATGAGATACACCAGAACATACAACATTTTTCATTTTAACTCCAAAACAATATATAAGTATATAAGTCATAATTAAAAAATCTGTGTAATGAGAAAATTCATCAATTAAAAAAAAGTGTTAATAATTTGAAGAAACATTTAAAAAGAGATTCAGGTAGGTGACGGCTAACTACTGTAAATAACGCTGCCCGCCCAGTACGTGGCAAATACATTATAGTTCGAGATCCCATTGCGCTTTGCGAAGGTGATAAGTTAACGAGATAAGCATTAGTAGAAATAGAAGCTGACACGTAGACGAATAAGAAACTGCCCTTCTGCCATTTCCAAGTAGCTCAAAGGTGCGATAAAATTGGACTTTTAGTGGAAAATTCATTCAATAATCACCTCGTGCGTACCCGTGCAGAAATTGTCCAACTTATTCCCGAGTTCCGATCTGGGCCCGATCAGATTTTTCACATGTGGCCCCAAGGGGGCAGATGATGTGGCTCGCGTCAGAACCACGTCGGATCGGGTTAGGTTAGACAAGATTATGTCAAGTTTTCTGTTATCGTCGTGATATTGTTTTTCTTTCATATAACTTAAAATGCCAAAAGCAAATAGTGGATTGCGGTTTCGGAATCACAGAATTGTTGGTGAGATTTCTTATATCCGCAATGAAGGCAAAGGTAAGCTTTAATTCGCTAGAATCAACATCACAATTCATTTTTAGCTTCTGAAAATTTCCAGCAATGTATTCGAGAAAGCGTCGTCATTTTAAGTGCATTTACTATTTATGTGAATGCGAATTCTTTAAAAAAGTTTGTTATTAAATATGTTACTGCAACTTCTGCCGGTTTTTAAAAAACTGAATTTAATCATTTCCAATTTTATTTTTACGATTTAAACGTAGCACATATAGTCTGCACATCAGCCTTACCTTTTTTTACCTTCTAAATTATATTCAACCAAGACTCATAGCTGGTTACTGTTTTATGCTGAGAAGTTCAACCAACCTTTAGCAGCATTGTGTTAGATGGGAGTTCATATGAACTCATTCTCACATTCCCGGCCCACATTAGGAAAAAATGACATTTTTGGTTTAAAATAATGTACAGCCCGCAAATATTGAGCCATTTGAACAAAAAATATTTGAAAAAAAAGATGTTAAGATTTCTCAGAGAGTCGTCGAGCCTGATTTTTTCAATTAGGTTTTTAATTTTTCATAAATAAAGATGACGAAAAAATGGCCATTTTATCTATTTGACGTTCACTATGCTCGTCAATAACAGAAAAAGTATTGAAGTCGCCTAAGTTTCATAAACTAATATTAGCTAGAGACGTTCCAATATTATATATTAAGCAACAAAATTTTTTCTAAACAAATTATTTGTTAAAAAATTTTTTTTCTTAAGATTTTCCATAATCATACATGTTTTCTTGTTATATTGCAAGAATTTTGAATGAAAATTATATAATATTAAACAAAATTTCTTTGAAGATTAGAATTCTTTATATTATAAACAAATTTTAGGAACAAATTCAGTAATCAGGTATTTTTAGAGAGGAAAATTCTTTTTTTTCGATGTACATTTTTTCTAATTCGGAACTTTATGATATTTGCAGCAAAATTCATAATCGATTTCCACCATTTTCCTGTTATTGACGAGCACCGGGAACGTCAAATAGAAAAAGGTCATTTTTTCGTCATATTTGTTTATTTATAAAAAAATTGAAAACCTAGTTCAAAAATCAGACTGGACAGCTCTCTTAGAAATCTTACCAGATTTTATTCCAATTTTTTGTCGAAATCGGTCAAGATTTGTGGCCTGTACGTTATTTTGAACCAAACAAGTCAACAAGTTCACTTTTTGAATTTTTATCCAAAATGGCTGGCTAACGAACTTGATATACATACGTACATGCAGACATACACTAGCCGTCCAACAAGACGAAATCCGGCAAGTCGACCCGCTCAACATAACGACGGGCGCACGCTCAACGAAACGACGCGACGGCGGAGACCGTACCTCTATCCCTTCGACTTTCTTCTCTGCACTATTCTCCGCTAAACGCTCTCAGCCAGTGATCCCAGATCTGAAACAAGCAGTGATCCCAGATCTGAAACGAGACGTGGTCCAATACTATGACACGTCTATGTCCGTGTGAATATGGTAGGAGACGATATAAATGCCTGCGTTGCGCGTGCAACCCATTTCTCCTCTTCTGAATTTGAAAACTCGAAGGTGCACGATTGCCGGTCAGAACCCTTCGGCTGTTCTTTTTATATCTCTATCTGCTTTGAAATAAAATGAAGAGATTGGGATTTTAATATTTCCAGATTTCGATGCTGGGCTGGCGATTCTCATGATTTGAATACTTCGC
>NC_046660.1:134461249-134461598 GCF_010883055.1 Belonocnema kinseyi
TGTTGAAAATAAATTTTTTTCGTTAAAAATTATTTATCTTTATCTGAAAATGTAACTATTATAGGATTGATTAAAAATTAATCGTATATATTGGTTAAGTTTAAAAATCGTTTTTTTTTTTATAAAACATTAATCTTCTTGGTCAAAAATTCACCTTTTCCCTTGAAAATTTAACAATTTTGTTGAAAATTCGTTTTTTTCCTTGTTCAATTCAATTTTTGATCACAGCTTTTATCTGGAAATTCAACTATTCCATTTTTGGTTAAACTTTATCCTGTGAATTCTATTAGGCAAAACACCAATTATTTGTTAGAAAATTAATTTATTTGTTTTCGATTATGACTTGAAA
>NC_046660.1:134461608-134461891 GCF_010883055.1 Belonocnema kinseyi
GTCTAAAAAAACTTTATTTTTAACCCATGCAATTTGAAATTTTTTAATTAAAAAAAGGAAATTTCGTTAATTATCAGCAATATTTCACCGTTCACTTAAAACAATCCATTACAAACAACTGTTAAAAACTATACAAATTTGAACAGAATGGTTCGAAATAGAAAACCTTGAATTGTTAAACTTGTAATGAGCTAAATTTTAAGTTTAAACGCTAAAATTTTAATTTAAAAAAAGATTCAGAATTAATTTAAATATTGAAATTATTTCAAATAATTTGAAACAC
>NC_046660.1:134461918-134462442 GCF_010883055.1 Belonocnema kinseyi
GAGAATTGTACAGTATTTAAAAAGAATAACAAAAATTGTTGTGATTGCTAAGAACATTGAAAATAATTTTTTATTTTGACAAATAAATTTTAAGTGAGTATTGGAAAACATTAAAAAAACAAAGAATCCGGAAGATTTTAAGGAAATTTTTTTATTTTGCATTTTTTTTAATTTTAGGAAAAAATCTAATTAACAAAATATATCAATTTTCAACCCAAACGTTTACTTTTTAATAAATTAAATTAATTTCCTATCAAATAAATGGTGTTTTAACTAATACAATGTACAGGATGAAATTTCAATGAAAAATTGAATAGTTCAATTTCCAGATAAAAACTATTAATTTTTAATCAATCCTAGAATAGTTACATTTTCAGATTAAAAAAATAATTTTTAATCGAAAAAATAAATTTTCAATAAAGTTGTTGAATTCTCAACCTATAAAATGAATTTTCGACCAAGAAAATTAATGATCTACAAAAAAGACAAATTTCAAACAAAATACATGAATTTTCAACGAAATT
>NC_046660.1:134462452-134462717 GCF_010883055.1 Belonocnema kinseyi
TTAAAGTCAATAAAACGAATTGTCTACAAAAAGTTGATTTTTTTCAGCGAAAAATATGAGTTTTCAATCAAAGAGTTAAGCTTTCAACCAAACAGTTAAATTTTTAACCATAATTATAAAACCTTGTTGAAAATAACAGTATTTTTTTTACAAAGTAATTCAGCTCTTACAAGGAAACTATCCCAGGTGTCCCTCACCGATTTTGATGAAACTGCAATATGTTGTAATACATCGAAAAATAAGAGACACGTATTTTTTTTTATCG
>NC_046660.1:134462817-134475582 GCF_010883055.1 Belonocnema kinseyi
TGGATTAGTGGAATTTTCAGATTAAAAAATTAGTTTTCTACCAAATAATTCATTTTTGAACCAAAGTCAATGGATTAGTGCAATTTTTAGATTATAAATTTAGTTTTCAACGAAATACTTCATTTTTAAACCAAAGTAAATGGAATCGTTAAATTTTCAGATTAAAAATGTAGTTTTTAACAAAATAATTCACTTTTAAACCAAAGTTAATGGATTAGTGGAATTTTCAGATCGAAAAATTAGTTTTCAACGAAAGAATTAATTTCTAAACCAAAGTAAATGCATTAGTGGAATTGTCAGATTCAAAAATTAGTTTTCAACCAAATAATTCATTTCTTAATGAAATTAAATGGAATAGTGGAATTTTCAGATTAAAAAATTAGTTTTATACAAAATAATTATTTTTTGAAGCAAAGTGAATGGAAAAGTGGAATTTTCAGATTGAAAATTTGGTTTCAACAAAATAATTCATTTTTTAACCAAAGTAAATGGATTAGTGGTAATTTCAGATTAAAAAATTAGTTTTTAAGAAAATAATTCATTTCTAAACCAAAGTAAATAGATTAGTGGAATTGTCAGATTCAAAAATTAGTTTTCAACCAAATAATTCATTTCTTAATGAAATTAAATGGAATAGTGGAATTTTCAGATTAAAAAATTAGTTTTCTACAAAATAATTCATTTCTAAACAAAAGTAAGTGGAATAGTAGAATTTTCAGATTAAAAAATTAGTTTTATACAAAATAATTATTTTTTGAAGCAAAGTGAATGGAAAAGTGGAAGTTTCAGATTGAAAATTTGGTTTCAACAAAATAATTCATTTTTTAACCAAAGTAAATGGATTAGTGGTAATTTCAGATTAAAAAATTAGTTTTTAAGAAAATAATTCATTTCTAAACCAAAGTAAATAGATTAGTGGAATTGTCAGATTCAAAAATTAGTTTTTAAAAAAAGAATTAATTTTTGAACCGAAGTGAATGGATTAGTAGAATTTTCAGATTAAAAAATTGGTTTTCAATAAAATAATTCATTTCTAATCAAAAGTAAATGGAATAGCTGAATTTTCAGATTAAAAAATTAGTTTTCAAAAAAATAATTCATTTTTGAACCAAAGTAAATGGAGTAGTGGAATTTTCAGATTAAAACTTTGGTTTCAACGGAATAATTGATTTTTGAACCAAAGTCAATGGATTATTGCAATTTTTAGATTATAAAATTAGTTTTCAACGAAATACTTCATTTTTAAACCAAAGGAAATGGAATCGTGAAATTTCCAGATTAAAAATGTACTTTTTAACAAAATAATTCATTTTTAAACCAAAGTAAATCGATTCTTGGAATTTTCAGATTGAAAAATTAGTTTTCAACAAAAGGATTCATTTCTAAACCAAAATAAATGCTTTAGTGGAATTGTCAGATTCAAAAAATAGTTTTCAACCAAATAATTCATTTTTTAATGAAAATAAATGGAATAGTGGAATTTTCAGATTAAAAAATTAGTTTTCTACAAAATAATTCATTATTGAACCAAAGTAAATGGATTATCAGGATTTTTTTATTAAAAAATTAGTTTTCAAACAAATAATTCACTTTTAAATCAAAGTAAATATGATAGTGAATTTTCAGATTAAAATTTATTTTTCTACCAAATAATTAATTTTTGAACCAAAGTCAATGGATTAGTGCAATTTTTAGATTATAAAATTAGTTTTCAACGAAATACTTCATTTTTAAACCAAAGTTAATGGATTAGTGGAATTTTTAGATTGAAGAATTAGTTTTCAACAAAAGAATTCATTTCTAAACCAAAGTAAATGCATTAGTGGAATTGTCAGATTCAAAAATTAGTTTTCAACCAAATAATTCATTTCTTAATGAAAGTCATTGGAATAGTGGAATTTTTAGATTAAAAAATTAGTTTTCTACAAAATAATTTATTTCTAAACAAAAGTAAATGAAATAGTAGAATTTTCAGATTCAAACGTTAGTTTTCTACAAAACAATTATTTTTTGAAGCAAAGTGAATGGAAAAGTGGAATTTTCAGATTGAAAATTTGGCTTCAACAAAATAATTCATTTTTTAACCAAAGTAAATGGATAAGTGGAATTTTTAGATAAAAAAATTAGTTTTCTACAAAATAATTTACTTTTGAACCAAAGTTAATGGAATGATAGAATTTTCAGATTAAAAATTTTGTTTCAACAAAATAATTCGATTGCATACCAGGTACATGGGCTAGGAACTAGTAAGTAACAACCCTCATTTGTGTTTCAGATTTACGCTGGAGCAGTTCATTAAAGCTCTTCAATGTGAATCAATGTATTGAAAGAACAGTGTTGGGTGCAGTTAACAGTGTAAAAGTAAAACAATTCGTCGCTTGAATAATATTTTTCTCTGGATATGGATATTTTTATCCAACAGTAACGATTCTCAAGTTGAATAAGTGACCAAAAAATTAACTTTACTGCATAAATTTTACCCAAATATCGGTTGAAGTTACATTTGTTTTTCCATGACAACACATGGATTCTAAAAGATGAGAAGTTGTCTGAATAAAACTTCGTCCCTCTAAAAAATTACCTGCAACAAACCTTCTTTTTCACATAAATATACAATCATATTATGTATAATTCTAATTAAGACAATTAAATTATTTAAATTTAAGGGTGTTATTTAAACTATCTGCATTTATTAACAATTTTTTAAAATTACGTACGTGCAAATTGCTATGATTTCGTCTTTGCTCATTTTTTCATTGTCAAAGCGAGAGGACTTGAATTTTCTCCCCAAAATTTTGTCCCTGATTATTATTTAATTGAAAATTATATGTTTAATTTAGGTGTCCGAACAATCATAAAAAAACCATCATGAGCTTATAATAGAAAGTGAAAGCAAGAAAAAGATGTGGAAATTCGAAAGGCAGCGGGTGACATGAAAATATTCTGCACCGTTAAAAAGTACCAGATTGAAGATCGTTCTGAAAACCCGGTAATTTGAAGATTATACTTATTAGAAAGAATAAAATATTTGGGGTTTTCAAGAAAATATTTTTTTTCAAGTTTTCAAAATTACAAGAAAAAAAAAATAATACAGATTTTGGGACAACCCCATCTTTTTCATTTTTTCCCTTAATTTTTGACAGTTAATGCTTTTATATGTAGAAGATATATTATTAGATTTATGTGAGCTTAACTATTTTTGAGGCCGGTAGAATTTTTTTCCTAACAATATAATTTAGAAATTTTTCTCGTAAACGATGCAAGATATCGCAAAAGATCAAAAGATAAACTTCATAAAATATTTTCAGACGTACAAAACTGCCTGATTTGAGATAAATTTATAGATATTTCAACTGCAAACTTATTGTTAACACTTGACTAAAAAAAGAAAGACTAATATTTTTTTGCAAGTATAAAGGAAAAAACAGAAAACAAATGTTTGAATTGAATAATTTCTAAAGTTTTCCACATGCCCACTAATTTTAATTTTTGTTATATTTATATATTTTTATGTTAATAATGTTTTTTTTTCTTTGGTCCAAGAATATTTTTCAGATCGCGGTGGATAAAGCAAAATACATCGAGTAAGAGATCTGAGTGTACGAGAACGACAATGCATCGGCAAAGGAGTCTAGCTGTGAAGAGGCTACTAAGCTACAGGTTATAAAGGAGGAGGAAACTGTTAACGGAAGCATTCCGCTATCAGATAAAAACGAGAAAGCTCACAAATGGGATTGTGGATTGGCGTGATGCAACTCGCCATTTGTCAAGGCATGCAAAATGTTCCTCTCACATCAATGCCTACAAAACTCAATTCACTCTACTGACAAAGTTACAAAAAGAAAAAACAATATATAAAAAGGAACGAAACATATTTGAGGCTGAAAAAAAATTGATATGCGGTGATTGAAAGTATATGCTACGTTGTACATTTCTTAGCGGTACCAAATTTAGCTTTCCGTGGAGCATCTAACCGTCTTTTTTATTATAACCATGGAAAATTTTTTAAATCAATTGAAATTATTGTGAGAGACCAAGTAATGAGTGAGCACATTCAACGTGTTGAAATTTAACAAGATAGTAAAACTATGCTAGCTTCTCATTTATCCTTGATTGTACACCTGAAAAAAGTCGCGTTTAACAAATGACATTTGTCGTCCGATTTAATGAAATAAATAAAGACAAATAGTGCGAGATACGCGAATGCTTTCTTGGGTTTCATTCAGTCACTGATCAAAAAAGTGAAAGACTTTCACATGCTGTGTTAAATAAATTAGACGAACATGTCTGAAACATTTAGGATTTGCGGTGTAAAAGCTACGACAACAGTAGTAACATGAAAGGTAAACACGAAGGTGTTCAAAAGAGAATTCTGGACGTTAATTCGAGAGTATTTTATGTGTCTTCTTCTCTTCACAATTTACATCTTGCTGTAAATGAATCTTTCGAGATTTACAGTAAAACCATTATCTGATACACGTTGGTCATGTCGACCGGATATTCTAAAAATAATTTCGTTATAAAATAGGTGAAATTCACGATAAGTCTGATATTGCAACAATTGAATATCGATCTAGCAAAATGTATCGATGTAATTCAAGAACTTATACAGAATTTATCTGCAATGTGAAATGATAAAGAATTCGAAAAGTATATCAACGACCCTAAGTAATTAGCTGATATCCTTGAATTTCCACATTTAACTACCAATTTTTACCCCGGAAAGCGGTCGTAGAACCACTCAATTTTCACCCAAACTCGTGAAGGGGCGTATATTCACGGCGTGGAGCTCTAATCGTGCGATTCTGGAGCTAAGCTCGCGACGATGTCCTATTGCAAATACCTATATAGGTCACTAATAGAATTCTAAATAAGGATCCTATAAGTGGCAAATATAGGATCCTATATAGGGTCATCAATACAGGTCAGCATAGGAGCCACCCATAGGAAATGAAAAAGCTTCCTACATAGGACACTATATAGAATCCTATTAGTGACCTATAAAGGACAGATAATGAACCGGAAGTGTTGCGCAGTAGTTTCCTATAGCAAATATAGCTGCGCAGTAGTTATTTTTGACTACGCGATTGCCTAGTGGTAGGAACCTCTATAAGTTCTTATATGGATTCGAACCCGTGTGGAAATAATTCCTGGTAGACTGGAATTATTCTAGAGCAACTACTGGATTATTCGTGGCTGTCTATTCACGCCGAATTAGATTGGCGCTCTTTTGGCGCTATCTATACCTGCATGATAGAAAAATCCATCACACAGTTCTATGTAGACCCACTGATGTCGCTAGCCAGAATTTGACATCACATTAAAATAAAAATTCCATCTAAAATCTAGCTTGGCTCTAGAAAGTACTTCTATTTGGACTTTGAAAAAGAAGGCGTCATTTGAAAACCAATTAATAAAAGATAACAAATTACATTTATTGCAGTGTTCAAATCAAAGGAAATAGAAGAAATAAAGTTGCCTGTGTTGTCAGTGCTGTCTCATAGCGCAGATTTGTTAATTTAATTCATCACTGAATATCGATTGATCTGACGCACTATACATTGTTTATTGGTAAACTATCGAATGAAAGACAAAGCTAATATAAAGAAATAATTGCTGAAAAAAGACATTTTATCGTTAGGTTTTCTAGAGAAGTAATTTTCCTTTTCGTATGACATGTGTCCAGTACTCATCTACATTAAAATGACATTCAGTGTGAAAACTTTTCGTTTTGCGACCAAGAGGTTTGAAGTTTTTCAGATCCTTTTTCGACGTAAGAGCGTTGGAATAAAGAACCAACCTCAAAAACTGGATTTTCACATTTTACTCCACAAATACTAGAATTACATATTTTCTAGATAATCAGGGCTTAGTCCGCTTTTCAACTCAATCTTTATTCGGAGTAGAACATTGGCTAATTCCAATAGTTTTTGTATAAGGTGGTTTTTTTATTCTAACCCCAGCATTTGAAAAAAACGTCTCACATAAAAGCTATTGAAATTAAACAATTTTTCACTTCAAATAAAAATTTGAATCAATGCAGGAATAGGCCATAATGATTTTAAAAATATGTAATTCTAGTATTTATGGAGTAAAATGAGAATTCAATTTTGAGGTTGACTCCTGGTTCCACCCTACTAAAAATTCCTATATAGGTTCCTATATAGGATCCTATACAGGAACCTACATAGGATTCTATATAGGAATCTACATAGGATGCTATATGTTTCACCTATATGTGCAACCTATAGGAAAGGACATAGGATCCTATATAAGTGCCTGTATAAGACACTCCCTAATAAGATACCTAATAGTGCCTAACTGATGGTACCTAACTAATGATATCTCATGGTATCTAATGGTACGTATGTCTCTAGGTGCTCCTGGAGGACCAAAAAAACTTCTGCGCAGCTGTAGGTGCTATAAAATAGTACTGCGCATCTGGATATGGTCCCATGCTGAAATATATACAGGATCCTATATAGGATCCTATACAGGAACCTATATAGGATCCTTTATAGGATCCTATGTCATTTTTTATAGGTGGCACCTATAGGTGAAACACATAGGTTCCTATGTAGGATTCTATATAGGATCCGATGTAAATTCCTATATAGGAACCTATATAGTAGGGAAAAACAGTTACATTTAACATTTTATTTTTTATCAATAATATTTGGAAATTCAATTAAAAAAATAAGTATTAAATTTGCAATCTAGGTAGCATCAAGATCTACTAGATTTTACTAGATTCACTAGAACGAGCCAGTACCGCTGGTGTAGATAGCGGCGAGTCGATTGGAGCGTTACATTTGCGCACAGCCCCAGCATAGTTTCTGGAGATAGTGCCAGTATAGACTCGTGGCGGTCTAGGTTGGAACAGTATAGCGCCATGAATTATTTCCACACGAGAACATGGGAAGAAGGGACCCATACCCTTACCATAGAATCATTTAGGATTCTATAAAGGATCCTATGCAGGAAGCTGTTTCATTTCCTATACATGGCACCTATACTGATCTATATAGGTAATCCTATATAGGATCCTTATATAGAATCCTATTAGTGACATTTACAGCAACCTATATAGTTATTTGCAGTAGGGTGTGCGCCTGCGGTATGGGCCACTCCTTGTCTTGCTCGCTCTTTACGTTCGCATATTTTGCCTTCTTCTTAGTAGGAGTAGGATACTCGGGAACAGAATTATAGCAAAACTATATCGTGTTTATACATACGTGTGCTGGAACGTGCTGCAAAAACTGACTTGGACCCACGCTATACATAGCGAAACAATATCAGTACTTTTGAAAAAATTAATGATAAAAATATATAATTCAGTATTGCTCAATTATTTGTTCACTATATAAATCCATATAACTCATGCGCTAATTTTTCACTTTTTATTAGGGATATATTCACTTAGAATATACTTATTGTAAATCGATGTTGTTGATATTCTGTTGGTGTTCCTTCGTCTGACTTGTTTATATATTTATAATGGTTATTTTTTAGTGTAGATGACTCACTTCTGACAAGAAAAATGAAAGGAATGGATGTTAGATCCTTTATTGAAGATAAAACTTTCAACGTCTCGAGAGTATAACACTCTCCTCATCAGGGATAAAACTTCATTAAGGTCGATTTAAGTTGTAAAATTAAAAGAAACATCCTCTCAGGTTTTAATTCTCAATTCATTAGTCTGTTAAAAAAAATAAAAATGGGTAAAAGCTATCACAGGGTTCCCATCCAGCCCCTTAACCCAGCCTACGGGGGGTCTATTGTTTTGGCCGAGTCGAGCGCTGGCGGTACAGTCTTCTTCAACAAGATGCAAGATTCGCACTGCGAACCCTACACGCTACCCACCATCGCGATACACCAGGAAGAGAAGGAGAGACACTAGGAAAAGGAAGGAAACACGGTGCAGGACTACATATTAAGAGACCCGTCATCTTTTTGGATTGAACATTGAATAGTTACAAATTTCTTTTTTTCTTTTGATAATTTAATTACTTCTAACTAAAAATATATATTTTTCTTTCAACAATTCATTGCTACTACTAAAGTAGTTGTACTTTAAAACCTGGTAATATTTTTCTTTTAACAATTCATTGCTACCACTAAAGTAGTTAACCAAAAAGATGAATTTTAAAACCAAAAAATTAATTTTGTACCGCAAAAAAAAACAATTTTTAATAAAATTTAAGAACTCTCAACCAAACAGTTGAATTTTTAACTAGAAAAGATTAACGTTTAAACAAAAAGTTAAATTTAATACAAGAAAGAAACGAGTTTTTAAAACAAATTCAAGAATTCTGAAGCAGAAAGTTAAAGTTTCAACTGAAAAATATGAAATTTTAAACCAGAAGATTAATTTACTTTAAAAAAAGACGAATTTTCAATATAATTCAAGCATTATCAACCAAGCACTTAAATTTTGAACTAAACAAGATGAATAGTTAAACAAAAAGTTTAATTTTCTATCTAGAAAAAAACGAATTTTTTAACAAAATTTAAAAATTCAATTCAATGCATGTATTCAAACATCTCTGGGGGACCGAACGAACCGAATGGAGTCTCCACAAAGTACCCGTAAAGACCTTATTGGGTCCATATTCGGTTCCTTTTTAAAAAAACTCGACAAAACAGCAAAATCAACTTTTAAATTGTTGAAATTCTGATTCTAAGTTAAAATTCCCTGTGGAAGGTCACGTAATAATCGCAATAGTTTTTTTTTGCAACGGTAAAAATTTAAAAAAATGTAAGACGTATAATGCCTGTTGACTGCTACTTACGGGCGATGCGTTTAAAGTGTAGCAGTCAGCAGGTGTTATGCCTCTCATTTTTTTTCTAACTTTTTACCGTTGCAAAAAAAACTATTGCGATTTTTCCGTGACCTTATATAGGGAATTTTAACGTAGAATCCGAATTTCAACAATTTAAGAGTTGATAATGCTTTTTTTCGCGTTTTCTACAAAGGAACCGAATGGGGACCTAATAGGATCTTTATGGGTAATTTGTAGAAGCTCCATTCGGTTCCTTCGGTTCGCCAGGGATTACATTATTCTTTCCTCATTGGGGATAGAAATACATTAATGGCTTATAAAATACTAAGATATTCATATTCAGGAGACATTTTTCGGACCATTTGAACAAACTTTATCTCGGGGACCTCTTAGAGTAGACAAAACTATTATTGGCGACTTGTTTATAGCGGCGACTAGACTGCCGTATCAAGCAGTAGATAGCCAAGAACAATCGGCCCTTTTCAGGGCCAACATGTTTTTCTAACGAAGGAATAATGTAATGTTTAAATACATGCAATGAATTGAATTTTTAAATTTTGTTCAAAATATTTTTTCTTGATAGAAAATTAAACTTTTTGTTGAATTATTCATCTTGCTTAGTTGAAAATTCAACTGCTTGGTTGATAATTCTTAAATTATATTGAAAATTCGTCTTTTTTCAAAATAAATTAATCTTCTGGTTTAAAATTTCATATTTTTTAGTCGAAACTTTAACTTTCTGCTTCAGAATTCTTGAATTTGTTTTAAATTTCGTTTCTTTCCTGTATAAAATTAAACTTTTTGTTTAAATATTAATCTTTTTACATTGTCGTCAAGAGAAAGTATTAAATTTGTGTAAAATTTGACCCCCCCCCCCCAGTTTTTGTCAAACGTCCACGTTTTGAGACCCCATGAATCCGAAAAACAGGTTTTGACGAATGTATCTGGCTGTCCTACTGTGTGTGGCTGTGTGTCTGTAGATTTGTAGTTTGTCAGCACGATAACTTTCAAAAGAATTGACAGATTAGATTGCCCTTTGGTATACTATTTTAGTGTCATAAAATAAAGGTCAAGTTCGTTAGCCAACCGTTTTGGGTGAAAATTCAAATAGTGAGCGTATTTTGAAAATTTTTGAGACAGCATATAAATACTGCCATCTAAAAGAGATATTTTTGATACCGTTTTTTTCAAGCATTCCAAATGCAAAGAATAAATCTCCGATCGCGAAACGCGAGGTGTGATTATGTCCAAGCGCGAACCGCGAGGTAACCCATTATCGAGCGCGAAGCGCGACATCCAACCGTCGCGCGTTTGGTTGAGAGTTCTTGAATTTTGTTAAAAATGGTTTTTTTACAGTACAAAATTAATTTTTTGGTTTGAAAATTCATCTTTTTGGTTAAAAATTGAACAACCAGGTTTTAAAGTACAACTACTTTAGTAGTAGCAATGAATGGCTAAAAGAAAAATATATATTTTTAGTTAGAAGTAATTAAAGTATCAAAAGAAAAAAAGAAAGTTGTACCTGTTCAATGTTCAATCCAAAAAAGATGACGGGCCCCTTAATATGTAGTCCTGCACTGTGTTTCCTTCTTTTTCCTTTTCCTAGTGACTCTCTTTCTCTTCCTAGTGTATCGCTATGGTGCGTAGCGTATAGGGTTCGCAGTGCGAACCTTGCATCTTGTTGACGAAGACTCTACCGCTAGCGCTCGACTCGGCCGAAACAATAGACCCCCCGCAGGCTGGGTTATGGGGCTGCATGGGAACCCTGTGATAGCTTTTACCCATAAAAATAAATAAAAACATTGTGAAATTTAATGAGATAGTTATTAAAATTAATTGGCACGAGAAAAAAAAGTTGACATTTTGTTACAAATAATGTTAGAAAATATAATTCAATTGTTATGTTACCTGGACGTCAATTTTTATTAAAAAAAATTTTGTTATAAAATTTTCGGTTAGGATTAATGTTTGGTCAAAATTGTGTAGAATGCTTAATTGTAAATCAGTAAAATCATTTTTAAAATTAAAGAGAAGATATTTGCGTTCTGCTCCATTTTAATGTTTAGTATTGAGAACGAAAAAATAGAGAGAGACGGTGTACAAAGGATAAGATATCTTCAGTGTAACTATAATTTCACAAAACTAATATTGATTTCAATGAAAATATTTTGTTTTTAAATAATTATCCCAAGGAATTTGTTCAAGTACATATTAAAGACAAATTAAAAACATTTCAAGAACACGATACATCATACTTAAATTTAGGAACAGTAAATTATTTTGAGTCCAATTTTTTCGTGTCTATTCCTTTCCATGGTAGATTATCGTTTGAAATAAAAAGAATTTCTGAAAGATTTTGATATTAAAACAATTTTTAGAGTTAATTCCAAATTTAACTGTTTCATAAAATTAGGTAAAGATGTTTTGAACAATTTTAAATTGACAAACGTAGTTTATAAAATTGAATGTTTAGAATGTGAAAAGCTTTATATAGGTGAAACTGAAACATTACTGTGCACTAGGATTAAAGAACACCATGAAAATTTTAGAGAGAGTCCAAAAAACCATAAAGTGATAGCAAAACACCAGGTTCAGACTGGTCATCAAATAGACTGGATAAATGTTCAAGTTCTACATAATGAGCCTAATAAATTTAAAAGATTGGTAGCTGAAATGTTCTTTATTAAGAAAGGAGGTGATAAATGTCTGAATTTAGTAACTGATCTCAAACATTATAGTTCTTTATACAACATAATCTTAGATTCTTTAATTTGATTTCCAAATTTTTCATACTTCTATTCTTGCTAGTTAAATAATCAATTAGATGAAATTATCAATTATATTCAACTTCCATATTTTTTCCTATTGAACCTTATACTTCAAAATTATAGTTACACTACTGATATCTTATTATTTGTACAACATCTCTCTCTATTTTCTCGTTCTCAATACCAAACGTTAAAATGGAGCAGAAAGCAAATTTCTGCTTCTTAATTTTTAAAATGATTTTACTGATATACAATTGAGCATTCTTCACAATTTTGACGAAATATTAATCCTAACCGAAAATTTTATAACAAAATTTTTTAACAAACATAAAAAATGACATCCAGGTAACATAACAATTGAATAATATTTTCTAACCTTATTTGTAACAAAATTTCAAGTTTTCTTTTCTTTTTTTTTAACTTAAATATACCTTAATGAAGTTTTATTCCTGATGAGGATAGTGTTATACTCTCGAAACGTTTAAAGTTTTATCTTCAATAATGGATCTTACATCTATTCCTTTAATTTTTTTTGTCTGAAGTAAATCATCTCCACTAGAAAATAACCAATTTACACTTAGAATATCGTAAATTGCTTTCAATTTACATTAATTTATTATTTTTGGCTGAAATACAAACCTTGAGTTAAGCCTTAAGCGATGGTTACATTGTCGTTTTTAATGTTTTATTAGAAAAAAAGCCCACAACGATAGTCCAGAAATGCTCATTTCTGGAGGTGAATTATTGAACATCACTTTGACACTCCACCCACACTGTGACTCAAGAATTCACTGCTGCTAGCAGTGGCGTAAATACAACCATGTAGGCCTTACAGCAGAAATGTTGAAGAGGCCCCTCTTATAAAATTAAAAAGCAAGCAGCGTATAAGTGTACCGTTAACAAAATTATCTGCTCGTTGCTGAATTGGAATTTGTCTCGCTTCCTTTTTGAAAAACTTATTAATAACAATTTCGATATCCAATTATTTTGCATCATCAAGTTCAATTGCCAGTACACAGAAAAAAACTACTAAATTTAAGTCGAAAATTCGGCTTATTTTAAGGTGTCACAAAAGGAAGCATAGGCAATCTGAAATTAAGAATTGCATCTGATCATTAAATTAAGGGAATTAGATTCCTGAAATTCAGGTCGGGACTATTTGAAATTCAGGGAGGCATGACCTGAAATTCAGGTATGCTCGCTCTTCAATTAAG
>NC_046660.1:134475682-134481021 GCF_010883055.1 Belonocnema kinseyi
CTATCCTAACTGAAATTAAGGGTAATATTCTAAATTAAAACCAGGAATTTCTCACTCCTTACCGACACTCCTCAGCTGTTCTTATATAATAGTTATTCGTTTTAGAAAATATGCATGCTGGGTTCAAACTTGTAAGAAAACACAGGAAAAGTAGGAAAAATGGTAAAAATGGTATATTGGGGGCAGATGCGGTCCAACATCTTCAGGCAATTGCGTTCCGTATTGTATTGAAAGGGCGCTCACGTTGACACTGACCAACGCGACATGGAGTATTGGAGTAGGATGCGACTAGAATAAATGGACACGAGTTGTACAGTAGCGCAAGCGTTGAATATTGAAATTTCGGAGGATACTTTACTTTATTCCGGTAGGAAAGTGCTGATTTCTTATTTAAGATAAGATAGTGCTTTATTCAAGATAGTATGCACACTTAAATTCATGTACTTCCTCAATTCAAGTCAAATTTGAAATTAAGTCGCATATAACTTCAAGTATTTATTTGTACTGTGTAGAGATAGATTTATGAATCGACCTTAATGCATTCTATTCCGTAAATAGGATTTTATAATTTTAAATTTGCTTATCGTCCTTTCGCAAGTTGACGTCTCATTGAACCCGTTACTATTTAAAAATGGGATAAAGTTTATGACTTGCAAAGGGAATTCTTTTGTCTAATTAGACCTTGGACACCTTCAGGTGTGATTTAAGACATTGATTTTGAAAAATTCTTTACTATAATATCAAAATGTTTCTTACGCTTTGGTTTCCGTTTTTCTATACAAAGACTGGTTCAATACCCCATTTTTGAGATATTTGTGTAGCGTCTTCCTTACACTTTTCATACTCAGTCTGCACTATTTCGAATGTTTTCTTGCAGTGTTTGAGATTTTATGTGCTCGACTTAAATCTATATTTTCTGCTTGTAGTAATTTTGATAAAACATTTATTTCATTTATTATCTTGGAAATCGTTGTGCACATCACTATGAATTCAAACTTCGCAAGAGTTTTTAAAAATTATAGCTGCTTGTAGCTGAATTAATCCGTAAGGTTACGTTTTTACATTAGCCGAGGAGATTTTGCATTTCAGATATGTAAAAAAAGAATCTAGACAATTTTAAATAAAATTTGTTTCTTTGAGAAGAGATTATACAATTTCAGAAAAAATTTAAACCATTTCAGAAGATTTTTAGGACCGTTCAAACCTTGGAAAACTGTAAATATTTTATAAATTTTCAGAAATTTTTAAAAGTATTGACATGTTTTTTTCCTATTTTAAAATTTTAAAATTTAGAAATATCTTTTAAACTAACCTAAATTACCCGTAAAATTGTCTTTAAATCTTCGAGATTTGTTTCCGGTCATTTTGAAAATCTTATGCGATGTTTTAAAATCGTTTTAAGTATTCTCTTAAAACTCAAAATGGTAGAAGACCATTGAATTACACTGAATTATATTGAAAACTATTGTGTTGAAAATTCTGAATTAAACAGAATATTGAATGATTTCGAGTAGTAAATTTTTTTAAAACGACGTGTCAATGTTTAAACAATTCTTATTCGTAAGCAATACATGCTCAATTTAAAAAAATGTGAAAGGAAAAAAAATGTATAAACATTGTCATAGATCTTTTAGCAGAATTTACTACTTCTTATAATAATAGAATATTCATTTTTGTTCATGAATTGCGGTTTTGAAATATTTTTGAAAAAATAATTGTTCACACAAATTAGATTTGTTCAAATAATAAAAAAATGGTTAATATATTCTTTCGAATTTCCATAATCCAAATGAATAATTATTTAAAAATGCACAAGAATGCATTAAATTTAAATATAATTTTGCCACTGGCCGTAAGCAGCCCCCTCACAGAAGGAGCCCCCCCCCCCCGCAATGCGGGGTTTCGCTGTAAGGAAGTTACGCTATTGGCTTCTAGGGCAAAAGTCTGCAGTTCAGGCACTAAAGCTAGAGTAGGCCATTACGGCGGTCGTAGAACCACGCATATATTCACCAAATCAACCCATACAGCGTGGAACTAGAATTGGCCAATAGTTGGAAAAAAATAGTTACTATTGGACTGAAGTTTCGGACGTCATATGACGATTTTTTGTTATTTTGGCTTATATATGGTCCAGAAAAATAAAAAAATGCTCAGAAACTGTTTCTCTATTCTTAAAGCGATTCCAGCGATAAAAACCCAGAAGACACATACTCTTAAGGATAGACAGTGTGTTCTACCCCAAAAAATAAAGGGGCTGCCTTTTTACCCCCCCCCCCCCCCTATTCGAAAGGTCCTTTCAAGAGGTGATGAAAAAGAATTTAAAAAAAGATTTTCCATTCGCGGACAATAGCGAAAATTGAGAAAATCTGGACGAAAACTCGTCTTGGGGAGGATATACAGTCTGTTCTACCCCAAAACACAGGGGGGGAAGCCTTTTCACCCCCCACCCCTATTTGAAAGTTATTTCAAAAGATGATAAAAAAGAAATTGAAAAAAGTGTTTCCATTTGTGGACAATAGCGAAAATTGAGAAAATCTGCACGAAAACTCGTCCGGGCAAGGATAAACAGTGATTTTTACCTGAAAACAAAGAAAATTGACTTTACCCCCCCCCCCCCTGATTGAAAAGTTACATTCAGGAGGTGTTGAGAAAAAATAAAGAAAAGATTTTCCAATTTGCGGACAGTAGACAAAATTGAGAAAACTGTACAGAAATGCATTAAACAATATTTTGACGTAATACTACAATCCCTTTTTGATATTTTCTTAGCTTTTTGGAAATGCTTTCAAGGTTTAAAATATCTTAAATCTATGCAAAGCCTATTGAATTCCTAAAAATATTTTTTAATGAATCCAATTTTTCTTGAAATTTTGAAAAATTATTTAAAACGTAAAAAATTAAGCTCAAAATCTTCGAAAATATCTTAAAAATTTCAAGAAAATTATAAAAGATTTTTTAATATTTCAGATACATCAACAAAAAATCTAGATTCAAAAAAAATATTTTACGGTATTCTACAAGACTTGAGACCTTCCAAAGTTATCTTAATTAAGGTCATGTGATACTTTACCATAACGGTTTTAAGTTTTCCACACATTTTGTTCACAATTTTTAATTTGGAAAAAAACATTAGTGTCCAGACGCTTGCATTTTTAACGTCTGGCTTTCTTTTTGTTTAAAAACTTTCACATAAATCTGCATTTTTGTTAATCTTCTGCAGTTTAAAAGTCTTCTTTATTCTCCTTTAATCTTCGCTATATTTATAGAATTTTATGGTTTATTTTATTTTTTATTGTTTAATGTTACCAAATTAAAACATTTTGCTTTAAAATCTTCTACTCTTTTTCGAAATTTAAGGAAATATTTGATGTTTCAAAATCTTTTTGAATTTTCTCTTAAAGCTCATTTTTTAAATTAAAAAATAGAAAGAAATTGTTTTGGGAACCTAAAGAATTTATGTCATTATCCTGATTTTTCAAAATAGTTCTAAGATATCTTATAAATTTTCTTTGTTTTTTAATCGTTTCAAAACTTCTACATATCTCTTAAATTTACTAAAATTTGTTCTAAAATTATATATTATATCGCGATGTTGCTTTAAAAACTTTTAAACCTTTTTTCTAAATTTTATGAAATAATTTGAAACCTTTTGTAATCTTTTAGAATGATCTCTTAGAACTCATTATTAAAAAATTGTTTGAAATTTTCCCATGAATCTAAACTATATATTTTTCCTTCTCTTGGCTTCTCTTCCTTCTTCTTGCCTTTAAATCTTCCATATTTATTTAAAAAACAATTTTGAAATGTTTAAAATTTAAAATTATTATTTTAAAATCAAATATTAACTGCTTCAAATTTTACCATGAATGTTTAAAAAAATTTAATCTCAAAATATTTCAAAATTATTAAGACGCTTCTATTGTTCTAATTTTTTAAATAAGTTTTTTCAATGATTTTGTTTGACTTATCTCTTTGAAAATAAAAAGAAAGATTACCCAGATGTAAAAAAAGAAAACATTTTTTTCTTAAAAACTCTGGAATTTCGATATGGCAGCAAATTGATAAGAAAAAATTATTGAACAACATAAAATACTTCATTAAAAAAAAAAGTTATAATTGAATCTTTATCTACTTCGACGTTGTGAAAAAATTAGTCATCTAACAATTAATTGGTTTTTTCAAAAATGATAACATAAAAAGCATTAAACAATCATTTTCATTCAAACACAGAAATAATTTAGACTCTACATTTTCTTTTAATATCACATTCATTTTTGCAAATTTGTTTCTTTGGTAACTTTTGATACTAATTTCAGAAAAAAAATTAAACGTATTTCTATATGATTTGAAAAATCGAATGTCACTTTTAGTAGAATCAGTTGATAATGAATTAATCAGTTCACAAAATACAAAACATGAAATAATTATTTTCATTGAAATATTCAAATATTCTTTAAGTTTAATTTATTAATAACCTTTGTCACTAATTAAAATAAAAATGAAGAAAATGTGAAGAAAATTATCAGCTAATAATGAATTAAATGGTACACAACATAAAAAGCGCAAAATAATTTGTTTCACTGATTTTAAATTTTATTTATGAAAACTTCATTTTTTAGTGACTTAATATCAATTTGAGGAAAAAAATTAAAACATTTTTACACATACTTTTGAAAATTAAATAAAAATATTAATCGCAAAACACCAGCATAATTCCGAAGAATAACTTAATTGAAATAAAGGTACTTTAAAAATGAATTGATTTATATTGTGCAAATCATATTCAATGTACCATTATATAACCTACAAGTAAATAATTAATTTATTTGATGCTTATATAACTTCAATTTGAGGTAATAAATTTTAATCTTTATTCAATTTAATGTTCTAAAAAAATTATCAGCGTATATCAATTAGTCATTTTACAAAATAAGAAGCATTAAACTATAATTCTCACTAAAACCTTTAAATAATTTTTAGTTAATACATGTTTTTTAATTTGAACTTTCATTTCTAAAATTTTTCTTTATCAATAAACTCGTAAACTAATTCCAGAAAATGTGAGTTTTGGTAAAATCAGTTGATAATTAATTAATCATTTCACAACATAAAAAGAATTACACTATTATTTTCATGAGAACATTCAAATAATGTTTACATTATAATCTCTTTCAAATTTGAAACTGCTTTCTCTGCATTTGATTTATTAATAAGCTCTCTAACTAAGTTAAAAAATTAAAATACTAGGCAGTCTGATAAGTCCCTGAAAAATGAAACACGGAGACGTTTTTTTGGCCAAAGTCGGTTTTATTTTTCAACATACTCTCCTTTTAGGTCGA
>NC_046660.1:134481121-134483880 GCF_010883055.1 Belonocnema kinseyi
GGGCCAGGTCTGGTGAATACGGTTGCTGAGGAACCAATTCGAAGCCGATTTCATGCAATTTTGCTTGTGCAACTAAGCATGAATGAACAGGCGCATTGTCGTTATTGGTTTACCTTTTTCAAGATAGTCCATGAATATTATGCTGTGTGCATCCCAAAATACGGAGGCCATAACCTTTCCGACCCATTGTTGCGTTTTTGGACGCTTCGGAGCACTTTGGCCCGGTGGAACCCACTGTTTTGCCTGTTGCGTTGACTCAAGAGTGTAGTAGTGGATCCAGGTTTCATCCATGGTTATGAATCGGCGCAAAAACTCGGTCGGCTTACGCGAAAATAATGCCAAATTCTGCTGGGAAGTTGTCACACGAATTCCTTTTTGGTCCACTGTGAGCAAACGCGGTACCCATCGCGCGCAGAGCTTCTTCATGCCCAAAACCGCATGCACGATATTGCCCACACGTTCCAATGATATGCCTACAGCATTAGCTACCTCTCTCAATTTCACTTTGGGATCATTCAACATCATATCATGGATTTTTTCGACATTTTCTGGTGTAGTGACCTCTTTTGGGCGCCCAGATCGTTTAGCATCAACTGTGCTCGTACGGCCAGAACGAAACTCGGTAAACCACTTATGAATCGTTCTAATCGACGGTGCAGAGTCCGGGTAATACTTATCCAGCTTGGCCTTGGTCTCGGATATCGTTTTCTTGCGAAGATAGTAGTGTACTTATCAGACTGCCTAGTATGTGTACATAAAATTTAGAAAATTGAATTTAAATACACATTTCACAATATCGGAAGCACCATGAAAAATTATATAAGTGTAGTAGAAGTATTTAAAAGGAAAAAGGAAACTTTTATTACGAAAGTAATAGCTATATTTAATTACATAATCTGAGAGGAAATAACATATTTCTATTACTAAATATTAAACAATTTAAATCCAATCTTTATGTTCTTTGATATTTGTAACGTGGTGGCTTGCCACTATGTTACTGATTCTCTCTTAGCCGAAACTTCATTAAAAATTCAATCTAAAAATCGCGACACATTTCACGACCTGCACGGACTCAAAAATCTGAATCTAGAAAATTTCGGTACGTGAGTGAATGCTGACGAAGTAGATATAATTAATTTTATTAGTTTACCTTTTATAGGAAAAGGGCTCGTAGAGCAATTGTAAGTAGGCTAATTTAGGTTAGGATTCTTAGAAAAACACTTGTATCAACGTAGAATTCGGCCGTCCTGCCTCTGTCCCTTGAAATCCGCGATCATTATATCCAATTAAGAACTCTGGAGCTCCTCTGGATGGAAAAAACTATGAAAAAAACTCCAAGATCCATAACCCATCGTCCGTCGGAAAGCACACTACACCACCATCAATGGCCACCCACTCACTTTGCACTGGCCCACACTCCACCACTCCGGCCAGATATTTAACTCATTCCACCTGGGTTAATTCTCACCGACAATTGTGTTAAAGATCATTGTCGATTTAACACTACACTCTACCCGGCGCCAGTCATAACAAACCGACAGCCATATCTGCCACTACTAGCGCGCCGGGTGGCAACTGGAATATTGCCCTCGGGTATGGTTAGAACGTAACCAACCATACCACTCGAGCCTGGAATGAGACTTATAGGGGGGCAGCACCTCTCGGATCGAGCGGGGACGAGCGAGAAGACGCCGAGAAAGGAAGGCGACAAGTCAGTTCGTGCTGGTTGTTCACGTTTGATGGAGGTCCGTTGCCGTAGTGCCAACAAATTTTCGTAGACGAGGATTTTCACCCTCGGGTGTTTGTTAGAGGTTTGAGTTCAGTTCAGATTTATGTGGATAGTTTAGTTAGTTTTTCTTAATTGTGTTTGTAAATTTTCTTTGCGCGATATTCGGGATGATGCATGGGAGTAAATGCGGAAATTCCGCTAGTTAGTTTTAAACTTTTTTTTGCCGTCTTTTTTTTAGAATTGATTGAGTGAATATAATAATATTTTTGATTGAGTGGAATATAACTGCTTTGTAACTTGAATGTAAAAATGGCGATAACGGAGATCGTCGCGTAGCCGTTACTAGAATTACCGACGTAAATGTTATATTTGTCAACTTAATAAATTAGATTTTCTAGATTAAAAAAACAACATCTTATACGTTTTTTGACCCCACTGTGACCCAGCTACTTCTGATTCAGGGCAATAATATTTTTTTTTGGTTTTCCTTTCGTTTTGTTCATTGTGGCTGAGTGACACTGGAAGGGTGTCTGGCACTCAAGATAAGCCACATTTTATATTTTCGACGTCATTTTCTGTTTCGCATCCCTCGAACCAGGGAATGGCATTATTATATTTGGCACCCGATGTGGGGCCAGAAAACGTTATAGATTAGGGATTATAAATTTTTCTTTTTTCTTATTTATTCCAAATTTTAATTTTTCTCTGAAAGTGAAACGAGAAACATGGAAGATTAAATGTGTTTGGGAAAATAAAGGCTCGAACCACGATAACCTAGCCATGACAGGTCATAGGCATTCGATTTCTTTATTGATCATTTTTAAGTAATTTGATACGATTTTATCTGAATCTATTTAATAAATTCGATTGTGCGTGTTATTTTACTTGATTCATTATGAGATTTAATTACTGACCACAAACGTGCTAATTATCTAGTCTATCATGTGAATTGTTCATTGTTTCATCATGTGATTATTTTGTGGAATTATTTATTGAGTTTAATGACTCACTTATGTAAAATTTAAAATTA
>NC_046660.1:134483980-134502902 GCF_010883055.1 Belonocnema kinseyi
AAATCAAAAATATAATTAGAACATGAAAATAATAAATTTATGTAATTCTAATTTAGTTTATGATAACTTTATATTCAAATAACATTTTTCATTATAATTGATATCATAATATTATTAAACTTAATGATTTCACAATATATCTATTAGTTTGATATTTTTTTATATTATTCAAAAAAATTATATTTAACATAAACTTTAAATTATTATTCCTGTAACATTGAATAAACCACATTCTGGTGAAAAGTATCTTCAGTAATTTAATGTAACGATTGAAGAATTATGAGAAACGAATTCAAATATTATACATGGTAATAATTCATTAAAAATAACAGCTGTTATTGAAAGTGAAAATAAAAAGAAACAAACCGGAAATAATTATTAGGGATCGATAACAGAAGAAATCTAGTTTTTTATTTGGATTAATTTTATACGTTGAAGAAAGATTTCGCCATAGAATAAATCACGTCATTGACTTGACCATGTAAGATTTCGCCTCCATGCGCTACTAATGGAGGTTACGAGTTTTTATGTATAGGGAGGATTCTCGATCCATTATCCCAATCCTGTAGGAAATCTTTATCCCTCGTAGAAGTTTATACTCCTTGGGGTTAGTGCTGCTGAGAAGAACCTTAAGTAATTTTTGAATAACTGATAAAAATAAATCCTTCAAGTCCTAACAATTTGAGTGTTTAATATTTATGCGAAATAGTATATTAGAGTTTTAATTTTAAATTATTTGCAATGTAATTTGATCTCCTATACCTTTTTCTATTCAAATTGCTGATTCCTTATTGTATCGAAAAATTATTATCAATTATATATTCTTAAATTGAGCTAGAAGAAAGTTAGCGTGCTATTCACGTATTTCAAGAATTTATTTGTTACACAAGTGCCTGAGGCAATAAATGTGTTTTCACGTGGAAATTTGTCATCATTGTTATCATTTTCATAATCGCTCTTTTTTTTCTTTTTTCTCATCAAATTCCTTTTTTTTTTAACAGAGGGGGGGGGGGGTACTGCCTGACGTAGATCCACCCGACCTATTTCAAATAGGATTGGCGCCACTGTGGTTGAATAAAGTAAAATGTAACACCGGTTTTCGACAGGGTGTCAATAACAGTTTATTTTTTATACAAATTCTTTTATTAATAAATTATAAATTTATTATATTTATGAGTAAAATTTTTCATCATTAACTGTAATTTAATTTATATTTTTTTCACTCGCATTAAATAAAAGAAATGTATCTTTTACTAAACATGGATCCTGAAACATTAAGCTACTATTCGCAAATGGAAAATCTTTTCTTAAATTTTTTTTCATTACCTCTTGAAAGTACCTTTCAAATAGGGGGGAGGGGGGGGTGAAAAAGTCAGCCCCGCTTTGTTTTTGAGTAGAGCACACTGTATATCCTCGCCAAGACGAGTTTTCGTGGAGTTTTTCTAAATTTTGGCTGTTGTCCGCAAATGGAAAATCTGTAAACAAAAATTTTTTCATCACCTCTTGAAAGTGCCTTTCGAATGGGGAGGGTTAAAAAAGTCACCCTCTCTTCGTTTTGGGATAGAACACACTGTATATCCTCCCCAAGACGAGTTTTCGTGCAGTTTTTCTTAATTTTGGCTACTGTTCGCAAATGGAAAATCTTTTCTTAACGTTTTTTTCATCACCTTTTAAAAGTACCTTTCAAATAGCGGGGGTTAAAAAAGTCACCCCCCCTCCTCATTTTGGGATAGAACACAATGTATATCCTTGCCCGGACGAGTTATCGTGCAGTTTTTCTCAATTTTTGCTAATGTCCGCAAATGGAAAATTTGTTCTTACATTACTTTTCATTATGAGTTGAAAATGACTTTCGAATAGGTATGATTATAAAAGTCACCCCCTTTTCTTTTTGGGGTAGAACACACTGTACATCCTCTCCAAGACGAGATTTCGCGCAGTTTTTCTGAATTTTGTTCCCTCTTCGTTTTCAGGTAGACCTATTGTCTATCCTTGCAAGTATGGGTTTTCTGGTTTTTACCGGTTTTACTGGGAGCTGTGAAACGCAAAAATCAACCTACACGCATGATGAAACTGAAGACGAAGCCATTCAGGATCCTGAACAGAAATACTAAATAAACTTTTATTTTGTTGTTCCAGATGTAGCGAATGGTGCTTTAAGCGACAGATTTGAGATGAAGATAATCTTTATAAAATATTTAGCTTCCTCGACAGTAGTTCCACTTTAAAAGATATCGATAGAGAAGAATTGTTAAAACGATCTAAAGATGTGCAATTAAAATAACCGACAACAAGGCAGATTACTCTGATGTAGCTTCTAGAGAGTTGCATGATGAAATATGCTTATTAAAAGACATATTCGAAGAAAACATGAAATATCTGGAAATGTTAAATTTTTTGATAAAACGTGATCCACATCTGGCTTCCCAAATTTTTACGTAGTTTTATGTATCTTTTTAACTCTCTCTGTATCTGTAATCTCAGGAGAAAGGTCATTTTCAAAACTGAAATTAATAAAAAATTACTTGTATATTTGTAAGTATAATTTTTGAATGTTATGCAGTAATAAATAGCGTGCAATAATAAATGTGTTAGTAATTATTTGCTTATCTTCTATCAACCATAATAATTATTAATATTCATAATTATAAATATCATGATGATTAATTATTACAATCACCATTAAGAATTATAATTATAATTACAATTAATCATAGCATCCGGGCGTCGGCTGCATAGAACCGGTCCTGACCACATTATATAGGGCTAAGTAACGCGATAAGTACTAAATGAAAGCTGAAAGGCCTCTGTAAATGAAAAAATCACCATGTCAAGGCTCAAGGTTGCAAAAATATGCTACTAAAGTATTTCTTTGCCGAATTTATTTTCTTTCGTTGTAATATTTTAGACGGGAGGCTAACGTAAAGAAGAGGCATCATCTTCGTTGGGTGCGATGGCTGCTGCGTAGGTGCGGTGCGGCAGGGCAGGCAGCTGAGCCTCATTGGAAACTGTCAAAGAAGCCATTATTCCAAATTCCGTCAGCAGGCGGCAAACGCTTGTGAATAGATTGACCCTTTTCAACTATACAATTATGCTGTGAGCATACAGTAGCAGTGTTATTGAATGGGACTCGAGGCATGTTTGTAAATTTTATTCTGAAAGGAAAGCTGAATTTGGCCTCGGAATGCTTATTTTTAACTATTAAGTTAGATTGTGGTCATAAATACTGATATTGAAGCAAATAAATTATTAAAAGATATCATTATTGTTTATATCTTTTTCCTCCTGAAATAATGCAACATAATTGTAACGCAAACACTTTATAATACATAACGGATTTGTTTTTATTCATAATTATGGGTATAAATACATTGTTTAAAAAGTTTCTAATTCTTTACAGGAATGATCAGTTTTCTAATACGTGCGATAAATTTATATTGTAGATTACACCTTAAACTAAAACGTTTAAACAATTTATTATACTTTACAGCAATTTTGGCCAACAATACATTTACAATAATTATTGTAAGTAGGTATATATTCTATTGAGATGTTACTTTAAAAGTTAAGAAAATCTCAGAAAACATTTTTCTTTTACATTTTTGTTCTAAAGTTGTAACAAAATATTTTGGAAAAAAGTTTGAATAAAAATTGCCTATAATTATTTTCTCCTGATTCGTGAAGAGAACAATTTCTAAAAAATTAGGTATTACTTCCTGTTGATAATTGCAGGTTGGAATAAATTTTTTGAACAATGAATTATTGTTCAAAGTACTTTAATAGAATCTTTAAACTAATCTAATCTATATTAACAATTTAAAAAAAAAAATTTAATATCTAGTGCATTTCACAGTGCGATTCTTACAACAAAAAATATTGCTTCAAACATTATCATCTCATATTACTACTTAATAACTAAACACTGAATTTTTAATAAAATAACATTTCAATATTAATATCCTAGGTAAACACATACATAGATACGCATACGGGCATAAACATGTGGATGCTTTTTTATATCACAAGAACATTAAAAAACAGATTGTCACGGACATTATTAAAAATTTAATAAATAATTTAAATTTACATTGTCCTTGCAATACCTGATTCCACAATACGCAAATTAGCTTAATCTACACTGAATTAAAGAAATAGTTTGAGGCTAATGGCAATCCGAGTTTGCTTGAGAATTTCTAACTGAATTAGAAAGAAAATTGTGCTGTCTCAGCCATACGAATTTGAGATTGATTACCTACGTATAAGAAATCCACGAAGTCTAATATGACAAGGCAAGTTTGTTTGACTGAAATGATAGTTGGGAAAAATGGAGCTTTAGATATATGATTAAAATGTCAAAATATTATGGTGTAGATACAAGAATATTATGCCTCGCTATCATGGCTGTATTGAACACATACTTTTATCCACTACCTATTTGAAAGAACACTGCGTTTAAGCGTTGCATTGGGCATCCGGCTATTTGCTTGATACAGCCATACGCATCGATGTAGTGTACCGTGCATCTTATGCGAGATTGATGAGCCGGTGAGGTGCGCGTCGAATCAACATTAGTTGCCGTCTTCAGACTTGTTTTATAGCAAATGAGGTTAGTGGAGAAGCTTTTGAATACCTAATTCCAAAATCTGTACAAGATTAAGATTTATTAAATATTCTATTGAACAGTTTCTAAATAAATTATGTTTTCAATATTTATTTGCCTTTAATTTTTGTAGGTTCAGAATAAGATTTGAATTTTATGTATACAGTACCCTGGCGGACCAAAGGAGTCAAATGGAGCATCTATAAAGTACCCGTAAAGGCCCCATTGGGTTCCTATTCGGCTTGTTTTTTAAAAACTCAAAAAAACAGCAAGATCAACTTTTAAATTGTTGAAATTCGGATTCCACGTTAAAATTTGCATTAGAAACTCACGGAGTAATCGCAACACTTTCTTTTGAAGCGGTAAACGTTAAAAAAAGATATAAGAATCCGAATTTCAACAATTTAAAAGTTGATTTTGCTTTTTTTTTATTTTTTAAAAAGGAACCGAATGGGGACCCAGTGGGTCTTTACGGGTACATTGTAGAGGCTCCATTCGGTTCCTTCGGTCCGCCAGGGTAGGTCAGGATTTTTAGGTAATTTCGTTATTTTACGCCTGATTTCAATTGAAAAATATTATGAAGCATTTTAAATGATTTTTAAAAAATTCAAAAAAGTTTAAGGATCTTCATGTAATTAAAAAAAAATGTTTAAGTATTAAACCAGATTTTCAGGACTTATTTGATGTAAACCAATTTTATGTTCATAATTGAATTTCAAGATTTCAAAAGATTTTACAATATTTAAAAGATTTCAAGATATTTTAAAAGAATTTAAGAGATTTTAAGTAATTTTGAAGAATTTTTAAGGAAATTCAGTAGAATTTAAATGAGTTTTGAGAAACATTTTTTTAAATTTGTCATCCTGTTCTGCTGAGGTCCAGCAATACAGTACTCCGTATCTTGCTCGTTGCGATTTCGGCATTCACAGTCCTTTGAGGATGAAGGATAACATGGATCCAAAACTAAATGAATATCCGACGTTCTGGTTTTTGCAGATTTTCATCAGGATTAATCCACATATTTTCTCAAATGTTTGAGGAACATGTGCACCTAGAAGATGAAACAGGTGAAAGCTATCGATAATGTCCACTTCGAAGTAAGAAGGCAGGGGCGGGAGAACCTTGCTTTAAGGTTTTTGCAAGGGCAGACTTGTCAGTTTTGTGCATGTCAACAGTCTACTGACGGAGGGCTGGTGGTGGAGGAGGAGCAAGTAGATACTAAAAACACATTCACATGTCTACTTTTTTCAATCGCGATTCCCAATAAGCCACCGAAAACATCCCGATCAATTTTGATAAGTGCCTGTTTACTCTTGTCTCCTTGCTTTGCTGAGCCGTTCCCATGTATTCAGGAGCAAAATTCAGGATTTTTTTCCGCTTGATGCGCTGCTTGAAGCGAGATGAGTCTTCAGTACACTTCTTTAGAAATTGCATTTTTTGACTTTCACACACTTCATTCGTGGACAAGAGATAATCGACTACTGCAGACAAAACGGCCTTGCCTATTGTTACATGAAATAAATTATTGGGATCTAATTTCGACATAAATAAATCAATGTTTTGCCTGAAATACTGAATTATGTTTTGAACTGCTTTCCTGTCCTGTTCAATTCTTTTTTCAGACATTTCATACGAAATGTCGTCCTTTTTCGTGATTGCCATATATTCCAGCAACTTGGAAACGATCATAGTCCACATACATACTGTGACTGAGAGACCAACGTTGTCTAGCTAATTTTGAATTCGTCAACCCAGTAGTGCATTTTTTAATTTAAATTATTAATTTTCTATAAATAAACTGATTTTTCAACTGAAGAAGTTAAATTTTTAATTAAAAACTAAATTAAATTTGTAGTTGAAAAAATTAATTGTCAACTGAAATGACGATTTTTTATCTTAAAAAGATCAATTGCCAATAAAAAATGTACTGCTTAAATTTACAGTTGAAAACTTTGTCGTCAAATAAAATAAAAAAATGTTTAACTACATAATTAATTTTGGAATATTATCGAGAGCAGCACTACTCGGTGCAAGCTTCTTTTCAGTCTGGATTGTAAGCGCGCGATAAAATATCTGTATATGATTCATTCTGCCTGTACTCTGTCACAGCAAAGACGTGTTTTTTAAATAAAACTTTTATATAAAACACAGAACATTGTTACTTACTATCCTGGACCGAAATCTTAACAGGTTATGTGCAGGGCTGTTGTATCTGAAAGGAAGGTGCGTTTTTGGTACAGATATTGTCTTCACAAATTGGTAAGGTCATTCGTAAGTGCTATTTCTAATGTGTCTAGTTGCGTGTTTCATAGTTTAACGAAGAAATAATGAGAATATAGTTGAGTGGAGGATCTTTGCTATACGAAAGTAAAAGGAGAAGTGTGGTACCCATATATATATATATATATATATATAAATATAAATTTCTTTGTATCAATATTTGACACCGTGAGAGACGTTTGAAAAAAAAATCGAGGAAAGAAGGATCTTTCGAGGAGAGATGGATCAGGAATGAAAAATTAGTGGTACCATCATATTTAATACAAATATTTACTAAGAATCATAATTTTGTTTATTTTGAAGTGTTTTGAATAAAATAAAGAAGTCAAAGGTAAGATGAAAGTTAAAAAGTAAGAAAAGTACAATGATAATTAAACTCCCGATTTTCGTCTTGTCCCGGGCATTTTCAACTTTAGGCTCGGCCCTGCACGCCAAAATTGTGCGGACCCTGCATATAACCTTCAAAATTGTCACTCCAAATGACGGCAATAAGTCGCTTAGTAATAATAAACAACGTATTATAACGTTTGTTACTGATCCATCTCTCCTAGAAAAATATGATCCATCTTTCCTTGAATGCCAAAAAAAAGTAAGGGTGTTTAAGAAATTGAGAAAAATTTTTTAATAATTACCGGCGATGCCTTCTTATATTGAAAAAATAGCCCACAAATCATGTACGTATAGCTTTTCGCGAAATTTGGAACTTTTTTTCTGCGTATCATGACACACTTACACGCAAAAAATCAGCTCAGTCGGTAAGACAGGCTCGAAATGCCGAGAAGTGATCCATTGTAATAAGCAGATATAATTCGCATTCTCCTCGCTACGAACAGCACCATCGGTAACATAAAATGCGCGGTTTTACAATTTGAATTAAGTGAAATATAATGCGAGTACATTTGAATTGAGAATAAAATGTCTTTCGAGAAAAGATTGGAAAAGCAACAGTCAGGCAAGTCGGAATGAAGAGAAAGAAAATATCAGCAACGATAAATCATTTTCTTCTGTAAATAAAATGTCAAGACTAGTATTATGAATGTAAACGAATGTATATTTAAGATTAAATTTTAGCATCATGTTCATTTTACGAAAGAAGTATTAACTTTCGACAGCAATTTGTATAATTTAGATTTCACTTTCGAACCGTCGACATAGAGTCGCCATTTCGGCAATAAAATAAAACGATTTGAAAAGTGTCTCGGAATTGTTAGGTTTTGATATAGGACTCGATGACAGAACTGTTTATAAAAATGTCTCGCCTGGAATCTATCGCGCTCGCTGGATTTTCATGAGAACAGAGGGTTACTGATTACGCAATACATAGCTGGGTTTAGGAGGCTAAGGAGAAATATGAAATTTTAGAGTAGGGATTAGTGCTAATGTATTATGAAAGAATGTATGGAAATGTGGGGGAAGCTGAGGACCGCTGCGACGGCATCGAAGCTCCAGACCATGAAGTAAAGGACCAGAAGAATCTGGTACACAGCCGCGGCTCGTTCGTTAGTTATTTCGAGATATTAAATTAAAGTTCGAGATATTAAATTAAACTCGTCGCGGTGGAATCCCCTGGGAAAAGAGACAGGTGTGAAAATTAGTTTTTAAAAAACCGTCTGTCCGTCATCTCCCTGAATTACTGCAGGCTAATAAAGAGAAGAACAATCGCAGGAGAGATGCAGAACGATCAAGGACATGGTTTGGAGTTTTTCTAGCAGAGGACATCTTCTGCAGTAGTCTGGGAACATAGGTATCCGAAGAAGCTGATTCGCGAGTGTTAGTGATCTTTGTGAATTTGGAAAATTGTTCAAAAATGTTCTAAAAGTGTTTTTGATGTAAGTGAAATTTCGAAAAAAAAATATTAGCCATCATCGAGACCATTGAAAGTAGTAAGTCAATTTGCCCTTTATATTGTTCCGTTGCGATGCCAATCTCGGATAGGAAATTTTGATTCATATTTATTGCCGTAAGTGTGTTTCAGACTTGAAAAAAAATGTATATTTGAAGTGGTAATTTTATTTTTGATAATTGAGTAAACAAAAATAATTAAACTCAAAATGCGTACGCGAAGTAGAGTAAGCAAGGCTGAGAGGGGTGGCCGAGGAGCCAGCGCTATTACAACCACTAGGAAGACCGGTGATCTTAGGGGTGTGAGTGCACAAGCAGGTCAGAGCTCAGGGAGGGTGCAAAGACGAGGTGTGAACAGCTATCGGTCGATTGGCGGTCGTGCAGTGGGATCCGATCGTAGTCGTCCCACTCATAACGCTCGAGTGAGCAGGGAAAATTTTGAATTAAATTATGAAGAAGACATAAAGCAAGCTGATTCTGTTGCGGATTTTAATGAAGAAAGGGAAGTTGATTTGAGGGAAAATTTAGAAATTATAGAACTGAAAATCGCGATACGGAATCCAGTAGCCCACTCGAACATTTCATGCTCAGACTCTAGTTCAGGTGCGAGTAGCTCTGGTATTTTTGCTCTTTTGGGGAAAGAGCCAAAGAAACCAATCCCTTTCAAGACCGCTCTCACCTTTATTCCAGCAAAATTTGACGGAGAAAACATGTCAATGGGCCGCTTTATCAAAGATTGTATTTTTGCTAGAAATTCTATTGCAGCTGAAGATCGTGAACATTCACTTTTAGCAGTACGTTCTAGGGTGGTAGGAGCTGCATACAACGCTCTTGCAGATCGCGATGTAAACTCACTAGAGGATCTTTTAAAACATCTTAAGGCCACGTGACCAAACCTGGTCTTCGATTTTTCTTTCCCAACTTACGTCTAAACGAAATGAGTTATCGCTCTGAAAGTTTGAGAAATGAAAAAAGAGGCAATAAAGTCCATGTCTCTGCTTTGTTCCGGTGGAAATGTTGAGAAAATTTTTTTTTGAAGAAAATACTAGTGGAAGTTTTCTTTCCCAACTTACGTCTATACGGAATGAGATATCGTGTTAAAAATTTGGCACGATAAATGCAAGGCATCCAAGAATTTGTCTCTGGTCCTATATAATTAGAATAGTGAAGAAAGTTTTTTCTTAATTTCTATTTTGGAGAAATACCGACCGTGCTGTCGTCAAACCCTGCAAGCAATTTGCAATTTTGTCAATGGGCTAGTTATGAGGTTAATATTTATCAAAGTGGGACAAAACAACCAAAATCGCTCACGAACATTATGCACCAATAATGCAAAAACTAATGTTTGCACTTGAAATGCAAATTAACATATTTGATCTGACATAGTATCAGTCTGGTATTAGCTGTGCCAAAGCAGCACTAGCGCAACGAGTAGACAACTTCGAACTTCTAGGGGTCTGTGGGTAAAACAGATTGCATGATTACCGTCAGAGAAAGTTAAAAGTCAAACTTCTGCTGTAAAACCTAAATGTGTCCGTCGATAATCATTATTTGCATAAATAAACTTTTTTCTTACTCCAACTCTTTGCAAGGCCACCAAAGATCCTTTATCATTTATTAACATTTCCCGAAAAAAAATTCCGCGTTATTTAAACTTTTATTTTTCAATGTGGGTGAAAAAATAATGATCTTTTGGCTGACTTGATCAGCTATTACACTCATCACATGGCCTTAAAGTTACTTATGTTGAGCGACGAACTCTGAACCAATTTAATCAGGCTCTTTCTAAGTTGGCCCAGCATGAAAAAGAGAATGTTAGCGAATTCGGTGCTCGGGCCAGTCAGCTTTTGGCAAACATGATCGAATTATTAGAAGATCAAAATTCTCCAGAAGATGTTCAGTGCCTGATTAGGTCAACAAGAAATACAGCTTGTGAGAATTTTATTTGCTGATTGAAAAATGAGTTAGTCTTGCGTGTGAAAATTAAACATCCAAAAACTTTACAAGAAGCGATTAATGTAGCTAGAACGGCAGAATGGGACTTTGAATTTGCAGATGGCTTAGATCGGAAACCTCTAGAAAATAAGGGCAAAGACAAGGAAACAGAAGAAGGATCGGGAAAAATAAAAGAGTACAATAGGCAGAGTGGTCGATTGCGGCCATACTATAGCAACGCACGGGCTAGAAAGTGTGAGGTAGGTCGTGGGGAAATGAGAGGAAGAGGTGGAAGTACGAGTAGAGACAGCGATAGAAATGGTCGAAGCGAAGGCGAAAGCTCGAAGTCTGACGTTTCATGCTTCAAGTGCGGGAGGATCGGACATATGGCACAAAATTGTAGTTTCATAAATTTCAATGGTCCGCGCTGCCATTATTGCAATAAAAATAGCCTCTTTGCACGTGATTGCAGGACTCATGTTGAAAGATCATGGGCATGTTTTACCTGTAATAATCTAGGTCATACTAATCGTGATTGTCCTGAAAATATGGGTAATAACAGTAAAGATAAAAGTAAATTAATCTGTAGATATTGCAAAAACACTGGACATTAAATTAAAAAATGCTTTAAAAGATTAGATAAAGTAGTTGAAAATCGCTTGAATAAAGATGAAAGTTTAAACAAGAAGTGAGTTCGACTGAATGGTGCGACAGCGAGCTTTTCAAAAATCCAGTACCGATGCGACGGGTCGTTTAAAAATTCAATACAGTTGGGAAGGCACTCTCACCAAATATAAACTTAAATAGTAAAAATATAAAAAAATGGAAAGGGTGGTTTTTTTGTAGACACAGGGGCAGAATTATACTTAATTAAACGAAGAAAAGTAAAAACAGGAACGCCAGTAAATTTTGATGTCAGATATCATTTATTTGGAATTACCAGCCAAGGGGTAAAGACCTCTGTAAAAGTGTACATAAATATTAATGGGGTTGATTGTCCTTTTCAAATAGTATCAAATAATTTTCCCGTGAGTTGCGACAGAATGTTAGGAATACCTTTTCTGTACAACTCTGTCATTGATCTGAAAACAAAAATAATAAAAAATCACATAGGCGAATTTTCATTCAGTTTCTCAATTGAAACTTCACCCAAGAGGGGCACTACACTTATTTTAAAGGCTCGTACCAAACAATTAGTAACTTTAACAGTAACTAATACCGATTTGATAGAAGGAAATATGCCCTTAATACCAACAGGCCCAGGTATATTTTTGGGGAAATCTTTAGCAACCGTAAAAGAGGGTAATATTCGAGTCTATTGCATTTACCAGAGACGTAGAGCTCTCAGTTTCGCCCGTTACATTACAAGAATTCGAGACTGTTGTATCAATTTCTAAATCTGCGAGTAAAGGCATTAACAAACACTTAAATGAAGAAAATAGTGAAGACGGTAATGAAGCCAACCCAAATGCTAACAAAAACAATACTAAAGATACTAGCAAAAACGTTAAAAAATGCATTACTAATAAAAAACGCAAAACTACTTCCGCTGAACGATTTAAAAAATTACTACCAGAACTTCATTTATCCAATTTGAACAAAGAGGAAAAAGAAAATCTTTTGAAAAGTATAACAAAATTTCCTTACCATTTCTTTTTGGAAGGAGACAAATTAGGATGTACGAATGTTTTTAAACATAAAATTAGAACCGTAGATGATACACCCGTCAATAAACCAAACTATGGGTATCCCGTAGTACATAAAGATGTAATAGCACAAGAAACAAATAAATTAAAAGAACAAAATGCAGTATCGCCTTCTAGCTCATCTTATAACTCTCCGGTTTGGGCAGTACCGAAAAAGGTGGACTCTAATGGTAGCAAAAGGTGGTGAATGGTCATAGACTATCGCGCTCTAAACGAAAGGACAGACGGGAATGTTTATCCTCTCCCCAATATTACATCGATATTGGATTAGTTGGGGGGCTCTCGATATTTCACCGTGCTCGATCTCGCGTCTGGGTTTCGCCAGATAGAAATCGATCAGGCGGACTGGCATTAGGTAGATTTTTCGACCCTTTTTGACCATCTCGAATTTAATAGGATGCCTTTTGGTCTGAAATCAGCACCCGCCACGTTTTAACGGTTAATGGATATCATTTTATCAGGGATGCAAGGAATTGAACTCTTTGTACATATGGATGATATTGTCATTCACGCTAAATCTGTACAAGAACACAACGAAAAATTAGAAAAATTATTAGGACGTTTAAAGACTTCTGGACTTATTTTACAACCCGATAAATGTAGGTTTTTATGCAAAGAAATGGATATTTGGGTCACAAAATTTCTGTAGATAGGGTTAAGCCTGCTCTGTTAAAAGGATGTGCCATTTTTCTGGTCTGATTGTGCCAAAAGCGCTTTTAATACATTGAAAAAGATTCTTTGTACGCAACCGCTATTGTAGTACACGAAATTCGACAAGCCATTCATAATTACTACAAATGCATCTGATTTTGCTATAGGAGCCATATTAAGTCAAGGTGAAATTGGTAAAGATTTACCTATTGCGTATGCGTCGCGAATTATGAATAAAGCAGAAATAAATCATACAACAACAGAAAAATAACTGTTAGATATTATGTTTGCTGTTAAACATTTTCGACCATATATCTATGGTGCTAAATTTACGTTGGTTACAGATCACAAAGCATTAGTATGGTTAAAAAAGTTAAAGGACCATACGATGGGATTCCGTTTAGCTCGTTGGAAAGTAAAATTACAAGGAAATGAATGCAAAATAGTATACAAGCCAGGTCGTGTTAATGCCAATGCGGTTGCGCTTTCACGAAATTCAGTAAATTTCAATGAGAAAAAGTGTAAAGAGAATATTGGTGATGGGGATGGTCATGACGATGCTGCAGAAGGCTATATGGTCGAACATTGGCTGCTTCTCCGGAAGCAAAGTCCTCTACCACAAATATCCTATAGAAAGAGTTTTTGTTGATAATTGTTGTTTCGAAGATGAAATGGAAGTGGATGAAGCATTTGTTGAGGAAGTTGGAGACAGTTTGGTCTCAGTGGGACATCAAGACCCAAGGTTGAGTGATTGTCAGGTAGTAAGCCTTATACCAGCGATTCCCAAACTAGTGCTGCCGGCCAATGAGGCTGCCGCCGGCAGGGGGATGCCACCCCGGGCCGGGCACCTAGGCAGGCACCCCGCTGCGACCAGAAGGCTACTTTCCTCGACTTTCGTGTACCTACCACGAATGACCCTTTCATTGTTATGAACTTGCAATAACTGAAATTATAAAGACTTAGCTCAATTAAATTTTAATTGGCAGAATGAAATTCGTGATATCATTTAAAGAAAATGAAAACAAAGTTCTTGAAAATCGGTTAATATCGGAACTAATAAATGAAATATTTACAAATCTTGTGAATGCAACAAAAGTGCGATAACTCTTGAAGTTATTATCCGATTTTCTTCTACCTTTTTTTAACGTTTATTTGATAATCTAACAAATCTAACGGAACTTATTAAAATTCTATTGATTAATATTTAACCAACTTTTCATTTTCCTCAACCGGCTCTAATTCTCAAACAACGAAAAGGTCTGCGAAGCAAGCAACCGAGCACGAACGACTAGCGTCCAGTGTCTCACTTGGGTTCCAGTATTGTGAAAAAATTTAAGGGTGGGGCCCCTGCCGCTCCCCAGAAAGTGCATAAAAAGTTTGGGAATCGCTGCCTTATACCAGCGATTCCCAAACTGGTACCGCCGGCCGATGACGCTGCCGCCGGCAGGGGGATGCCACCCCGGGCAGGGCACCTAGGCAGGCTCCCCGCTGCGACCAGAAGGCTACTTTCCTCGACTTTCGTGTACCTACCACGAATGACCCTTTCATTGTTATGAACTTGCAATAACTGAAATTATAAAGACTTAGCTCAATTAAATTTTATTTGGCTGAATGAAATTCGTGATATCATTTAAAGAAAATGAAAACAAAGTTTTTGAAAATCGGTTAATATCGGAACTAATAAATGAAATATTTACAAATCTTGTGAATGCAACAAAAGTACGATAACTCTTGAAGTTATTATCCGATTTTCTTCCACCTTTTTTTAAACGTTTATTTGATAATCTAACAAATCTAACGGAACTTATTAAAATTATATTGATTAATATTTAACCATTTTTTCATTTTCCTCAACCGGCTCTAATTCTCTAACAACGAAAAGGTCAGCGAAGCAAGCAACCGAGCACTAACGACTAGCGTCCAGTGTCTCACTTGGGTTCCAGTATTGTGAAAAAATTTGAGGGTGGGGCCCCTGCCGCTCCCCAGAAAGTGCATAAAAAGTTTGGGAATCGCTGTTCTATACCCCAGCCTAGCTCCGGTTGGTGTGGGTCCCGCCAGGATGAAGACGCGACAGAAATTAATGCGCAGGTTTCGGAGGGGTGCAATTCGGTTCGCTGCATTATACCTGTTTCTGAGTTACTCAATGGCCATGAGAAAACTCCGGGTGCGGATGGCAGTGAGTTGAGCACGCAGACCTCCCCTCTTCTCCCTGGTTACGGAAGTGCGATGAGGGCACGGGGCTTTGGCAGTTCCCGAAGAAAGCGCTTGATTGAGAGAGAGGCTGAAGGAAGGGGGAGAGAGATGGCCAGCTTTGGCGTCGGCTCTTCCATTCCGAGTCGGGAAGGAACCGCTTACTGTGGTATCCGGTCCCTGGGGGAGGTGTCCTCGATGGAGAAGGCACGGTCCCCGGGAAGGAGGGTGTGTCCTATGGGCACCTGCCTTCCAGAGTGGCTATTTGGTGGACTAGCTGGTTACGCGGAAGATGAGAACGTACCCGAATTACCCATCCCGAACCATCCATCTAAAGTAATGATGCCGTTTGTGAGAGTACGGCTCTGGAGTTTTTAGTTGACTCTTCTATACAGAGTACGGAAGGGGGTTGGGTCCTATGGGCACCCGCCATCCAGAGTAAAAAATATTTTTATGAGAGTAAGGCAGTTGAGTATTTAGTTAATGATTTTGATGATGACGTTTTGAGTGAAAATGAGACAGAAAAATTAAACGGAATTTTTGGAAATTTTTTGAAAAGTAGACATGAGACGAATAACGAAGACGCAAGACCTAAAAAAACGATTGAAATTGAACGAAATCGCTTCTGCAGAGGCAACGCGAATTTTCCATGCAGGGTTGAAACAGGGCAATCCGATACTTACTCCATTATTTCAGTTGAGTCGAGATAAAGTTTGGATGAGGGATGACAATACACTGAATTTCTTTTCATGTGATGGGGTACTTACTACACCCCTGGGTAGGGAATTACTGGACAATTCCATAATTAGACTCTCGAACCTGAAAGAGACAAAAGCATAAATTGGTTACGTAACATCAAAAATTCATGATTAGCGTTTAGTTTATAATTTGTTTATGAAAGAGAAATTTGATTTTAAAGTTTTTGTAAAGAATATGGAGACTTCGGTGATAACGCTAAGAGAGGCTATGGAAGCTACAAATACTAAAACCTTCAGTTTGTCACGAGATGGGAATGGATTCGATGAATTGTCCTGGTCAGTCACTGAAAGAGTTTTCAGAACAGATTTCGGTAAGGGAGGTTGCCAGAAAACAGTATGTACAGGTGAAGTCAAAGTTCCTCAGGTGAAAAAGCGCCCGGAAATTATTAGAGTGTCATGATTCAACCGTGGGTGGTCATAAGGGAGAAACAAAAACTTTAGAAAGAATTCGTGAACGATTTTATTGGAAAGATATGAGGGATGAGATTAGAGATTATGTAAAAACATGTGGAGCATGTCAGAAGCGACAGTTGACAAGAGTAAAGACAAAGATGCCAATGCGAATTACTGACACTCCTACTAGAGTTTTTTGACAAAGTACAAATTAATATTGTAGGTCTTATGCCCATAACCGAATCAAGAAATCAGTATATGTTGACCTCACATTGCAGTAGCTTTAGCAGAACATTTAATTTGCGTTTTTGGATGCCCCGAAATAATAAAAACTGATTAAGGATCACAATTTATGAGCAACATTATGAACAGTATTGCTACAATATTTAAAATTCGGAAATATCATTCTAACGCTTATCATCCATAATCTCTGGGGGCGTTAGAAAGAAGTCACCACACATTCGTGGAATACTTCCGCAATTACAGTGAGCGACGTAACTGGGACCAATGGCTTCAGTTTGCCGTTTTTTCCTTTAATACTTCTGTTTACGAGTCCACTGGCATGACTCCTTACGAAGTGGTATTTGGGAGAAGGGCACGATTTCCTTCCGAATTTGGAGACGAAAAAATACCTATGGCATATGTGCAATTAGTTGACGGAGTTTTAAGTCGAATTGTAGAAACAGAATCACTTGCTTCAACTCGATTAGAAACTGAAAAAAGACGTTGTAAAAAATATTACTACCAAAAGATTAATGAAAACAAGTTTGAGTCAAATTAATACGCTTATGTACTAATTAATATGAGGGAGGAAAAATTTGATGACTATTATTCAGGACCACTTAAAATCGTTAGAGTCATTGATGATCTCAACGTAGAGTTGCAAATTACACCATAGCAAACTTCTATTATTCATGTAAATCGAATGTAACATGCATTTTTTAGATACGTTTAAACTTAAATTTGAAAATTAATATTACAGTTTATTATTGCAGCGCTCATAACAATTACAGTAAATAAAAAAACGCCTGTTTAATTTTGTAAATTGACGGATGTCAAATTGATTATCAAAAACTGTAATTTATTGAGAATTAAATCACTTATCATTAAATTGCCAATATTAAATTTTAATAATTGAAATGATTGAATTGCAATAACTGAAATTTTTGAATTGCAGATAATGAATTTCAATTTGGAAATTTGCTAAGTGACGAAGAGTCAAATAAGCAAAACTTATAAAATAAAAAGAAAAAGTAAGATAGGTCAGTATTAAGAAAGACAATGACACGTGAGTTTAACCTGGCAAGCTCGCACAAAGGATATATATGTAAAAGAGAGAGAAATATAAATAATATTTATTATTAATTATTAATAATTTATTATTAATATTTAGTATGATAGGAAGAAGGAAAGTGAGAGATGACAAAATTATTAAAAGAGGTTCAAAAGAGAAAGAAGCGAATCCTCTAATTATGGTTGTAACCAATGTAAGCATTAGGAATGAATTTAAATTAATAATTTAAATTTAAATTTGCCAAGGAATGGATACATTTTAAAATAATTATGTAAGGTCATATAGGGAGACCAAATTTTTAATTTCAAAGATTTATTCTTAACTAATTATTTAAGATCATACAGGGAGATCTTAAACAATTTATAAAAATAAAATAAAAATATTAACAATTGATCATTGTCGAAAATTTGTTAGTTATTTGTTAGTTAGTTATTTGTTAGTTAATTGTTAAAACTCATTATATATTATTTAGTAATATTTATTCATATACTAGAATAATTGGCTCTTCATACAATTTTTCTTGAACTACTTTTTGTCAGGAATATTGGGGTTTCATTTAATGCAGAGTTGGACCTGTCAGAGGATTTTAATCGAAGATCAAAATAAAATAAAAGGGAATACTCAGGATTTAAATTTTAATTCAGAATTTAGTGACGTGTATTCCAAATGCATTGCACAAGAAAGTATCGTATGCAATTTAAAACGTGGCTACTCAACAAATATTTTCTCGGTTAATCTCCGCGTGAGCCGTCAAATGATGTAAAATATTCTATGACATTATATCCTGTAAAGTTCAAACAAATATTTAATTTAAAAAGCATTGTTACGTGAAAGCAATCAAGGTTCGAAATAAGTAGCGACAAGGAAGCTAGAGATAATTCATTAAAATGCCAAGGTTAAAGTAGAATAGATAATAGAATATATAATTACTTGTAAATATTATCAGTTAATAAATGATTCAGAACTTACATTAAAGGACATTGCAAAGTTGACACAAATGAAAACTTTTGTATTTGATGTCCATGAATGGGATAAACGCACTGGTTTAATTCTTTTTCACCAGTTTTTTATTAAACATCACCATGTAAAGCGGGAACGTATGGGAAAGAATATTCTAGCTTTACCAACGCTTTTTCCTAAAATAGAATAGAATCATAGGCTCAGAAGAGACAGCACTCCCTCCCTTTCTAAGATAAGGGATATCGCCTGTACTCTGGATTCCAGGGACCGACCCTGCAGGGCCTGGGAGACAGATTCATTCCTTGTTTGACTG
>NC_046660.1:134503002-134513201 GCF_010883055.1 Belonocnema kinseyi
ATAAAGTATCAATAAGAACCATTCTACGGAATTTAATAATCAGGAAAACACATACTGAGCTGAAATAAATACGCTCACAGTAGTGATTCCTTGTCTTGCAAAGAATACAAGACTAAAAGGCGAGACGTCACCCAACTAAGTTGGCACCTGGAATTGCAGAATTCACGGACTCGGGAACCCACGGCTGACAAGAACGAGAAGGTCTACTGCAGCAGCCACCAACTGTCTTCCCTGGGGATCTCAAGTGAGCAAAAAGAAGAGGAAATATATTTTATCTACAGACAAAGTAAAAGGAGTGTTCTTTCACGACTCTCCACGCCCACGTAAGGCTAGTCGACTACGCGAGACTAGACCTTTCGTTAATAAACGTTCATCGATTGATTCACAATATTTGGCCAAGGTTGTAGCACTTTTGTTTTCAAATAGTGAATTTAAATTAGAAAATAGTCACTGGCTGGACGGCTGACGTCGCCACGGACTATACGCGTAAGCGAGTAAATTCATGTACCGAACGATATAGAGTTTGAATAACGTCACGCGACATAACACCCGACACCCGTTAACATTGGTAGGGAAGTAAATAATTTAGGTACACACTTATACACACTTAATAAAAGAAAGAAACCATGGCGGACGAAATTAAGAAAACCACACCTGCAGAGACCAATAACAGATTCTGAAACAGCCAATAATGACGCGTTAATAGGACGACAAAGGTTGTTATAGGAAAAAGGAACAATTCAAAATGAAGATATCCTCACAAGAGACAGGCTTTCACAGCGGACAAGACGATATGGGAGTTGAACCCTTGATCGCTCTTGTGAAGAGAATTGAAAGACAGTGCACAAATCCAGGAGTTTTATTGGACTGGATCATTGCAGAGAAAATCGAGGGAAAAACCGAGAAAGCGATTCGCTTTTTATCGATAGAAAAATATGATGATCTTTTTAAAGCCCTTAGAACTAATTTTGGTACAACAGGATCGCTGGAAACACATCACACGAAACTTCCACAAATAATTCAAGGAGCGAGAGACACCACGCAGAATTTCAACACAAAGTTTAACCAAAGAATGCATGAACTGTTATATTCTCTACAATCAAAAAATCCGCCAATAGACGAAAGAAGAATTTGTATAAAAGATGAAGAACAAACTATTTTAGAAAAATACATTATGAACTTAAGAGAAGAGCTTTCAGGACGAGTTTCGAGTAGAAACCCAAACGACATTAGAGAAGCTCAACAAATGGCAATCCAATCAGAAGTATGGTTAGCTGAACGGAGCAAAATTCGTCAATCCAAAAACATAATTAAACATCAACTACCTATCCGTACAAGCTCTCATAAAACTCCTTTCAAAACACCAAACTCCCAATTCAGTAATCAAAAATACCCTTCAATGAATAATCCTCCAAATCACAACACACCTTTGCAGCAGAGACTCCAGTTATTTTGCAGTCACTGCAAAATACCCGGGCATACCGAAAATCAATGTTTCTCTAAACGAAGAAATTTTCACACAAAAGCCTCGGGAACTCGACCTCCGAATAGTGTGAACTATACCTAAGAAGAAACAGAGGAAGAGAAAGAGTTCCAGGAAACGGAAAGGAACCCGGAGACAGAGTATCAGCAATATGCGGAAGACTATACTCTATCAGAGGACAATTACATGGAGCAATAAAACCGGTAAAATTATTAGTTGATAGCGGTGCATCGATCAATATAATAAAAGATAATTGTCTTAATAAAAAACACCAGAGGATTACCATGGAAAAAGAGTTTTCAATGGGAAATGACAAGCACAGGATAAAAGAAGTCACGAAATTTAAGTTTCAAGGGAAAGAACATCTCTTTGTAATCGTGCCAGAAAAGTTTCCAATACCCGAGGAAGGCATCATCGGAACACCATTCCTGCACTCCTATCAGTTTAACTTGTCCAACCAATCCCTCCAACCTGACGATAAGATATACCCTTTGGAGTATGACGGAATCCTTATCACAAAGAACACCATAAAAATGATATCCGTGGAAACAACCAAGAAGCAAGGGCACATTATCATAGAAGACAATCCCTACATTCCAAATTCCATTTACCGGATTGTTGACTCAAAAGTTCAAATTCCTGTCAGTAACGAAACAGAAATAGACTTAAGACTGAGCAACGAAGAGATAAACTATAAATATATCAATCTTATCCCGGCACGAGAGGAGCGCATAACCTACATTACGCAGAATGAATTAAATGCTATATTAAAATTACTGAATGAAAATTTAAGGCTCGAACATATCGAAAATGTTCACAGAGCCCATATACAGAAGATAGCTATCTCATATCACGACGTTTTCACACTACAATGAGATCCAATACCATGCACCAGCCTAGCGTCACACAAAATAGTTTTGAAGAATGAAGCTAACATTAATATACGTCAACCTCGACATCCAGAATGTCACAAGGATGAAATTTCTAATCAAGTGAAAGAAATGGTAACTAAAAAGATAATAGAAGCTTCGGACTCACCATTCAACTCACCACTCTGGGTAGTCCCGAAAAAACGCGATGCATCTGGAAAACGGAAGTGGAGGATTGTCATTGACTTCAGGAAGTTGAACGAGAAAACTGATCAAAATGCCTACCCACTTCCGGTGATCGACGAAATCTTGGACCAATTCGGAAAAGCAAAATTCTTTTCAGCTTTCGATTTGAGCTCAGGATTTCACCAAATTCCTATGCATGAGAACTCAAAAAAATACACTGGATTCTCTACAAATGAGGGACATTTTCACTACAATCGCTTACCGATGGGACTCAAGAATTCGCCGGCAACATTCCAAAAAATGATGGATACAGCATTAAGAGTACTAATCGGAAAAATATGCTTTGCTTACCTAGACGACATTGTTGTCTTTGGAAGTACACTTCAAGAACACATTGAAAATGTGGTTATCCTATTTGAACGCTTACGGGCTACCGGACTTAAACTTCAACCGGATAAATGTGAATTTCTTCGGCCAGAACTAGAATACCTAGGGCATGTGATCACAGACAATGGAGTGAAGCCAAACCCCTATAAATTATCAGCTGTCCAAAATTTTAAAAGACCCGAGAAACAAAAAGAAGTCATGTCCTTCTTAGGCTTAGCCGGGTACTACCGAAAATTCATAAGAAACTTTTCTACAATAGCTAAACCACTAACTGAATTGATAAAGAAAAATCAACCCTTCAACTGAACATCGACTTGCGAAACAAGTTTTAAGTCATTGAAAGATGCTCTTTGCTTAGCACCGGATCTAAGGTATCCAGACTTTAAGGACACATTCACGTTGACTACTGATGCAAGCAACGTCGGGCTGGGGGCAATTCTATCTCAGCAGGGACATCCAGTTTGCTACATCTCAAAAACACTAAATGATCGTGAGCGAAACTTCACCACTACCGAAAAAGAACTTCTAGCAATCGTCTGGGCAGTTAAGCGCCTCCGTCAATATCTTCTCGGACGCGAATTCGTGATACAAACAGACCACCAGGCTTTGACATGGCTTTTCAACGTGAAAAACCCTTCTTCCAGGTTAATGAGATGGAGATTTCAATTAGAAGCGTACATGTACAAGGTCGTATACAAAAAAGGGAAGGAAAATACGGCAGCTGACGCACTTTCGCGAATGCATCCGATTCAAGATAAAAATCTTTCAGAAAAATCGCAGGAGAATGCAGATATCGATCAGATAGATAACCCTCAAGAAGTCGATGGAACCGGAATACCAACGACAGGTGTAGATAACGAATTGATTTCTGAAAGATTGCAAAATCACGAACCGAAAGATGAAAAAGAAATCCCCAACGAGTACGCCAACTGGAAAAAGAACCGTATGCCTAATAAGTTGAAAATTAATCCGGTAATTAACGGAAAGAATTGGATTAAAATAAGCAAGCAAAATATTTTCTCTTTGCTGAGGATTCAACTACCAGAATACAACGAAGAGGAATGGGTGAAACTTCTCTACACCAAAATTAAAAACTTCACCAGAAATAAATCCTGGAGTATATTTAAATTTCACATGGAGGATCCCTTAATTAACATCACCGAACGAGTCCGCATCGCAGATATGTTAAATTTCTTACTTCAGAACAAATTCGCAGAACACACATTTTTTCTGTGCGAGCGACCTGATAAACAATTAAATTTAGAGGAGAAGCAAAATCTATTGAGGGAAGCACACGGAAATGTGACTACAGGTCACTTCGGCGAAAACAAAACTATCAGGAGGGTACGCGAACAAACATAACGGAAAAATATAGAGAAAGACGCAATTGACTTTGTTAAAAGATGTCAAGTATGCCAACGCGAAAAACTGACTCGGATTCGTCCCAAAGTCGAAGCAGTCATCCCAGAAATGCCAACTCAACCAAATGACAAGATCGCACATCTTAGCTGATCAAGGCGCTAACTTTGTATCGGAATTGGTCAATAAATTTAAAAACCTCTTCAGAATTAAGCACGTCAAAAGAACCGCTTTCCATCCACAAAGTAATGGAGCACTGGAGAGAACTCACGGAACAATTAAAGATTTGTTGAAGACTTACATGGCCGATAACGAGACGGAATGGGATCATCAAAAATTGAACCTGATATGCTTATCATTCAATACAGCAGTTCACGAGAGCACAGGACTCACGCCGTTCGAAATGACATTCGGAAGAAAAGCTAACTTACCATCAGCTTTAGCAACAACCACATTAATAACCCACCAAGAGCTATTAAACATTTGGCAAAAAAGACACGAAAAATATCTGGAAAAGGGAAGAGCTGCCATTCAAAAAACATAAGAACAACTAAAAAGGCATCAAGAAGCAAAAATAACCATCAGTAATCCTCTTTTTGAACCAGGAGATTTAGTCCTATTGCATAACGATAGCAAGCAGACAAAATTGGAAAGCGAATGGCTCGGATCATACACCATATGCAAGCGCGTTCGTTACTCTGATTATGAAATTTTATACAATGATCAACATTATACAGTACACGCTAATAGGCTGAAGCCCTACTACCAATAGCTTGATCGGTTCATTTTATGACTTTTTCAGTATGAATTTGGCTTGGATATTCATTTCACTCGTCTCCATCTCATCCGCTAACGTTACTTTGACCTCACTCGATGGCTCCACGATCTTAATTGAAGACCTTGGTTCAGCAAAAATCTTTCATACTACTTGGCGACTCATTTCATCCGTCGATACACACACCATTGACAAAAGATACGAACAAATAAATTATTTGTATAAATTCGTCTCAGAACGATGGAATGTATGCTTGGAACAATTTGAATTAGAAACCTTAAAATCTAGAATTGATTGGCTAAATACTCGAAGATTTTTACTAAATCAGTTATTAGGAAAGAACCGGTACAAAAGGGGAATTTTTAATTTCGTGGGAAGCATCTCCAAGACCCTTTTTGAAACATTATCCGAAAGCGATTTAGATTATATCAATCATGAGCTTGACGAACGAGAACATCGAAAATATAATAATAGCTAATCAGATAACAATCATGTCAATTGTTATATCGGAATTAAGCGAAGACATATCGTTATTAATTAATGCAATAAATGACGGTAAACACGGAATTATACATCCTCAAATCTGACCTCAGAGCACACACATAGAAGGATTTAAGCAGTTTGAGGATGAAAACAATGAAAAACATAGTATTCAGTTAATAGAGGAAAGTTACCAATACTTAATTGATATTCCTGAGATAACTGTTTTGTTGATAAATAGTAAATGCGTTTATTCCATTCAAATTCCAATAATGGAAAAGGAAAGCTACAAAATACATCACTTAATTCCGATACCAGCACGAAAGGGGGACAATTTTGTCGCAGTAATACCCAATGAAAATTATGTAATGATCAACGATCAAAAACTCAGAAAGCGATCTTAGCTACTGTAAATTTCTAGGAACTATTAGGATTTGTAAAAGAAAGAACCCTAGCTATGTCTCAGCAGAAACGAAATCATGCGAAACACAATTGATTAAAAACAGCGTTAGAATCATATACAACAAAATGTGTCAGGTTAATGTAATCATTATTGATCAAACGGTATTTTACATTTTACAAAATGAGCAAGGGGTAATAACAGGAGTAACCTTGATTAGACCCCTGGATAACTGTATTCTACATACAGGTTACACTTTTGTAAAATTGAGCAAAACTAAAGTAAAAACGCAAAACTTTTCATATCGCAAAAACGTAACAATTCCTTTCTTAGAATTCGATTTGAATCTAGTAAGAAATGAATTCCTGCCCTTAAAGCGACAAATAAATGACCAGGAATTAAAATTAGCTGGAAAATCTTTAGATGAGATAGAAAATGCTTGGAACAGAGTACAGAGTATTAGACGATCTCATTCTTGGAAAGAAAAGGCGACGAACATTCTGTTTTACTTAGGCTATACTTCGTTGATTCTCATCACATTTTTTGCATTTTATAAGTGCGGAGTCTGCGAATTATTGCGAAAATCGATTCCGAATCTTTGCATAAATTTTTGTTGCACCACCAATAAGATAAACAATGAAACGACACCACATGTAGTAACATATGTACCAACAAGTGCGCCTACGATGGATTTAGAAAGTAAACTAGATAATAAACCGATTAAATTTAGAAGGAAATAATCTGTATAGCTACGAAGATTTTCAGGATAAATTCACTCTAACAGGGGAGGTGTAAAGCGGGAACGTATGAGAAAGAATATTCTAGCTTTACCAACGCTTTTTCCTAAAATAGAATAGTATCGTAGGCTCAGAAGAGATAGCACTCCCTCCATTTCTAAGATAAGGGATATCGCCTGTACTCTGGATTCCAGGGACCGACCCTGCAGGGCCTGTGAGACAGATTCATTCCTTGTTTGACTGCTACGGTTGCAACTTGTGTTTCAATTAATAAACTATCTGACCAGGTCTACGAATCTGTGTGAGGACAACATAAAAATAAAGTGATTTTTCATTCAGACCGTCAGAACCAGTCACAATTTACATTAATCTATGTAGCAAATGGGCATCTTGCGCGAATGCGAATTTTATACAAAATTGGACGAAATTCACTAAATTGAAAAAGCCACTTTATGGAAGTACCTTTTTTGTAAGGAGAGAAGTGTAATGAGCAGATATAATTCGCATTCTTGCCGCTACGAACAGCACCATCGCTAACATAAATTGCACGGTTTTACAATTTTAAATAAATGAAATATAATGCGAGTACATTTGAATTGAGAATAAAATCTCTTTCGAGAAAAGATTGGCAAAGCAACAGTCGGACAAGTCGGCATGAAGAGAAAAAAAATATCTTTAACGATAAAGCATTCTTTCCGTTAATTAAATATCAAGACTAGTATGATGAATGTGAACGAATGTATATGTAAGATTAAATTTTAGCATCATGTTATCTTTACGAAAGAAGTATTAACTTTCGACAGCAGGTTGTATAATTTAGATTTTACTTTCGAATCGTCGACATAGAGTCGCCGTTTCGGCAATAAAATAAAACCATTTGGAAAGTGTCTAAGAAATGTTCAGTTTTTATATAGGACTCGATGACAGAACTGTTTATAAAAAGTCACGCCTGGAATCTATTGCGCTCGCTGGATTTTCATGAGAACAGAGGGTCGCTGATAACGCAATCCATAGTTGGGTTTAGGAGGCTAAGGAGGAATATAGAATTTTAGAGTAGGGATTAGGGCCAATGTATAATGAAAGAATGTATGGAAATGAGGGGGAAGCTGAGGACCGCTGCGACAGCATCGAAGCTCCCGACGATGAAGTAAAGGACCAGAGGAATCTGGTACACAGCCGCGGCTCGTTTGTTAGTTATCTCGAGATATTAAATTAAAGTTTGTAAAGATAAAGTTAAAAATTCAAGATTAATAAAATATTTGTTTATTGATTCACTAATAAAAATTGCAGTTTTAGTATCTTTCTTTTTAACATTAAATTGAATTAATTATTTTTATTTAAGATTTCCAGTCAAGGATTTCATCGCTGGAGTTGGGTTTCCAAACCCTTTATTGCGGAAACGGACTTGCCAGTTTTGAATTTACACATATATAAAGTTAAAGACCTATTTTAAAATTATCATATTAAATATTGCAACTTTTCGCGCCTAAATATAGTTCCGCTCGTTACACCATTTCTCCTCTAGACCATCTCTCCTCGACTTACCCTACTTAACATTAACGATAGAAGTGTTCGCGATTTTCTTTAAGCAATTTAAATTGTGTGGTTGCATCGTGTTTGACAGAATTATACATAATTGAAAGAAAGTTTCCACCGTCGCTAGGAAACGCCGCACGTGTTTATACAAGCCGGGACCATTTTTCGATAGTGAGTGATGGATTGGTTTTGATAAAAACACAAATAAATTATAATAAGCGAATGATTACAATAATTTAATAAATCAAAATATAAATAAAGGAAAATTAATAAATGACGTAAATGGTTATTTATAGCAAAAAGCAAACAAATTGTTAAACAAATAAATTAACAAATATGATATTCTATATTTAATTCAAGAAAGAATTGTAATGTGGATTATAAAACGACTGAATGAAAAAGAATAATATGATTGATAACAACAAAAATTAGATCGACTATTTACAATCTCATATGTTAATCAAGAAAATTTTGTAAAAGTGTTAGTCACATGTGCAATATTATTTTTGCTTATCAGAAAATCGTTAGTGTTAATCAATTATTCATTTTATAAGTGTAAATCCTAAATTTAAAAACTGCCTTAAAAAACTATTCAATTATTACATACAAAGAGTTACGAGGGATCCAGAAAATAACTAACGGTATAGAGTAACGTTTACATAAATAATTTGATTAGCCGAAGGTACAAATAAAAATCTGCTTTTCCTGTGATTAGATTCTCTTTCCTGGTTGTTCAAAAACCACCCACTAGCAAAAAATAAAATTTGCAAAATCCAAAATGCATTAGATTTTTCGCTCATTTTAGAGTCTCAAATGCAATAAAAATTACATCACAAAAACCACCACTGTGTAAAAATACGTCAACCTAATAATAAAAACTTAAACCTTGATGTCGGCATTTTCGAACAGCCCAAAAATCAGAGACTCCATCTGTACCGCAAAATTTGAAAAATATCAGAGACTATAGTAACACTGTAATATTCCGAAAAAGATTAGTTTACACAGAATTATGTTTGATTGTTAAAAAGGGACAGTTTTTTAACGTCAAGTATTCGGGATCAAAAATCGGAGTAGGTATTTTTAAGAAGCCCAATAAACATAAATTCTACTGATACCGGAAATTTCTCAAAAATATTAATTTTTGAGAAAGCCACGTATACCTGGTAGAGAAGGGTTTCTTTTATAAGTTAAGGGTTGAAGTCCAAAAATCGGAGTGGATATTTTCGAGGAACCCAAAATTCAGAGACTGCTTTAACACCAGAAAATTCTCAAAAATATTACTTTTTGCCAAAGTCATATATACGTGGTAGAGAAGGGTTGATTTTATACGTTAAGGGTTGAAGCCCAAAAATCGGAGTGGATATTATGGAAGAGCCCAAAATCAAAGACTACATTGACAATAAAAAATTTTTTAAAATATTACTTTTCGACAAAGTCATATATACGTAGTAGAGAAGGGTTGATTTTATACGTTAAGGGTGAAGTACAAAAATCAGAGTGGGTATTTTCGAGGAGTCCAAAAATCAGAGACTCTACTGACACTGGAAAATTCTCAAAAATATTATTGTTTGACAAATTCGTATAAACGTGGTAGAGAAGGGTCGATTTTATAAGTTAAGCGTTAAAGCCCAAAAATCGGAGTGGATATTTTCGAGGAGCCCAAAAATCAGAGACTAGATTAACACTAGAAAATTCTCAAAAATATTATTTTTGACATTCATAAATACGTGGTAGAGAAGGGTTGATTTTATAAGTTAAGGGTTAAAGCCCAAAAATCGGAGTGGATATTTTCGAGGAGCCCAAAAATCAGAGACTAGATTAACACTAGAAAATTCTCAAAAATATTATTTTTTGACAAAGTTATATATACGTGGTAGAGAAGGGATGATTTTATACGCTAAGGGTTGAAGCCCAAAAATCAGAGTGGGTATTTTCGAGGAGCCCAAAAATCAAAGACTAGATTAACACTAGAAAATTCTCAAAAATA
>NC_046660.1:134513301-134515818 GCF_010883055.1 Belonocnema kinseyi
GATTTTATACGCTAAGGGTTGAAGCCCAAAAATCAGAGTGGGTATTTTCGAGGAGCCCAAAAATCAAAGACTAGATTAACACTAGAAAATTCTCAAAAATATTATTTTTCGACAGTCATATATACGTGGTAGAGAAGGGTTGATTTTATAAGTTACGGGTTGAAGCCCAAAAATCTGAGTGGATATTTTCGAGGAGACCAAAAATCAGAGACTACATTAACACTAGAAAATTCTCAAAAATATTATTTTTCGACAATCATATATACATGGTAGAGAAGGGCTGATTTTATACGTTAAGGGTTGAAGCCCAAAAATCAGAGTGGATATTTTCGAGTAGCCCAAAAATCAGAGACTCTACTGACACTGGAAAATTCTCCAAAATATTATTTTTTGACAGAGTCGTATAAACGTGGTAGAGAAGGGTCGATTTTATAAGTTAAGGGTTGAAGCCCAAAAATCGGGGTGGGTATTTTCGAGGAGCCCAAAAATCAGAGACCAGATTAACACTAGAAAATTCTCAAAAATATTATTTTTCGACAGTCATATATACGTGGTAGAGAAGGGTTGATCTTATAAGTTAAGGGTTAAAGCCCAAAAATCGAAGTGGATATTTTCGAGCAGCCCAAAAATCAGAGACTAGATTAACAATAGAAAATTCTCAAAAATATTATTTTTCGACAGTCATATATACGTGGTAGAGAAGGGTTGATTTTATAAGTTAAGGGTTAAAGCCCAAAAATCGAAGTGGATATTTTCGAGCAGCCCAAAAATCAGAGACTAGATTAACAATAGAAAATTCTCCAAAATATTATTTTTTGACAGAGTCGTATAAACGTGGTAGAGAAGGCTCGATTTTATAAGTTAAGGATTGAAGCCCAAAAATCGGAGTGGGTATTTTCGAGGAGCCCAAAAAGCAGAGACTAGATTAACAATAGAAAATTCTCAAAAATATTATTTTTTGACAAAGTCATATATACGTGGTAGAGAAGGGTTGATTTTATACGCTAAGGGTTAAAGCCCAAAAATCAGAGTGGGTATTTTCGAGGAGCCCAAAAATCAAAGACTACATTTTCACTAGAAAACTCTCTAAAATATTATATTTTGACAAAGTCTTATATACGTGGTAGAGAAGGGTTGATTTTATAAGTTAAGTGTTGAAGCCCAAGAATCGGAGTTGATATTTTCGAGGAGCCCAAAAATCAGAGATTCTACTGACACTAGAAAATGCTCAAAAATATTATTCTTCGACAAAGTCGTATAAAGGTGGTAGAAAAGGGTTGATTATATAAGTTAAGGGTTAAAGCTCAAAAATCGGAGTGGATATTTTCCAGGAGCCCAAAAATCAGAGACTAGATTAACACTAGAAAATTCTCAAAAATATTATTTTTCGACAATGTCATATATGCGTGGTAGAGAAGGGTTGATTTTATACGTTAAGGGTTGAAGCCCAAAAATCGGAGTGGATATTTTCGAGGAGCCCAAAAATCAGAGACTAGATTAACACTAGAAAATTCTCAAAAATATTATTTCTCGACAGTCATATATACATGGTAGAGAAGGGTTGATTTTATGCGTTAAGGGTTGAAGCCCAAAAATCAGAGTGGATATTTTCGAGGAGCCCAAAAATCAGAGATTCTACGGACACTACAAAATTTTCAAAAATATTATTTCTTGACAAAGTCGTATATACGTGGTAGAGAAGGGTTGATTTTATAAGTTACGGGTTGAAGCCCAAAAATCTGAGTGGATATTTTCGAGGAGCCCAAAAATTAGAGACTACATTAACACTAGAAAATTCTCAAAAATATTATTTTTCGACAATCATATATACATGTTAGAGAAGGGTTGATTTTATACGTTAAGGGTTGAAGCCCAAAAATCAGAGTGGATATTTTCGAGCAGCCCAAAAATCAGAGATTCTACTGACACTACAAAATTTTCAAAAATATTACTTTTCGACAAAGTCATATATACGTAGTAGAGAAGGGTTGATTTTATATGTTAAGGGTGAAGTACAAAAATCAGAGTGGGTATTTTCGAGGGGTCCAAAAATCAGGGACTCTACTGACACTGGAAAATTCTCAAAAATATTAATGTTTGACAAAGTCGTATAAACGTGGTAGAGAAGGATCGATTTTATAAGTCAAGGGTTGAAGCCCAAAAATCGGAGTGGATATTTTCGAGGAGCCCAAAAATCAGAGACTAGATAAACACTAGAAAATTCTCAAAAATATTATTTTTCGACAGTTATATATACGTGGTAGAGATGGGTTGATTTTATGCGTTAAGGGTTGAAGCCCAAAAATCAGAGTGGATATTTTCGAGGAGCCCAAGAATCAGAGATTCTACTGACACTAAAATATGCTCAAAAATATTATTTTTTGACAAAGTCATATAAATGTGGTAGAGAAGGGTTGATTTTATACGCTAAGGGTTGAAGCCCAAAAATCAGAGTGGGTATTTTCGAGGAGCCCAAAAATCAAAGACTAGATTAACACTAGAAAATTCTCAAAAATA
>NC_046660.1:134515918-134516929 GCF_010883055.1 Belonocnema kinseyi
AACAATGCCCGAATTGCACTTGATGCAATAAGTGAACACCTAGCTGCAATGGCTGGTTTGGAGGCATATCTTGCTGAATGCACTTCTTCTGCTGCCCTAGTGGAACTCATAAATAAGGCAGTGGAGACAAAGAACAAGGAGGTACTTGTCCGATGTCTCCCAGCAGCAATTAAAATGAGGCATTCATTGGACATCTCAATAGAAATTGCAAAGGAAACAGTAGGTTAGTAATACATTACAATTTTATTTATTTTCTCGCTTTTTTATAATTATTAAAAAAAATAAAAATCTCTTTTAAAATTGAAAATTTCTTGATTTTTATAATTTTCAAATAATAATTAAAAATTTTTGTTTACAGAATCATGCATAGAGAATGAAATTCCGTCGATCCTCGAAACCTACACGGGGGTTGAAATAAAAAGGAAACGGGCAACTGGTGTTACATCCCACTCTAAAAAGGCTACAAGGAGATGCCCTTCAAAAAACAGCCATAAAAGAACAGGCCAGCAGGACGTGGAAAAAGAGCTGCCAAATTTATTAACACAGACAGTCTATGTTATTGACGATGAGATGGAAGAAGATGTAGCGGAACGTGATCCTCGAAATAAAAAAACCAAGGCCTCGGCTAGTAACACTACAAAACTTCCAATTCTGGAAATAAATCTGGAAAGTGACGATGGGGTGACACAAGAAATTCATCAACAGCAGCCCCAGCAACAACAACTTCAACGCCAACAAGAACTACAACAATCTAAGTTAGAGGCTGATGAGGCAATAAAAATTTTAATTAAGCGTAAGCATTCAGAGGCAAAGTTGTTAAAACGGAAGACAACAGAGAAAAAAATAAAAATGAAGCAGATCGAGGAGAGTCGGCGAAATATTGAAAACCGATCCAAACTTAATATTGGAAAGAAGCAAGAGCAACAACAAAAGATGGTCCAGGAAAGAAAAAAGGAAAGAAACCTGGATCATAAAAATGAAAAAAACAAGGAGAACGCTTATGTGACCTTA
>NC_046660.1:134517029-134520656 GCF_010883055.1 Belonocnema kinseyi
GTATAAACGTGGTAGAGAAGGGTCGATTTTATAAGTTAAGGGTTGAAGCCCAAAAATCGGAGTGGGTATTTTCGAGGAGCCCAAAAATCAGAGACCAGATTACCAATAGAAAATTCTCAAAAATATTATTTTTCGACAGTCAGATATACGTGGTAGAGAAGGGTTGATTTTATAAGTTAAGGGTTAAAGCCCAAAAATCGAAGTGGATATTTTCGAGCAGCCCAAAAATCAGAGACTAGATTAAAAATAGAAAATTCTCCAAAATATTATTTTTTGACAGAGTCGTATAAACGTGGTAGAGAAGGGTCGATTTTATAAGTTAAGGGTTGAAGCCCAAAAATCGGAGTGGGTATTTTCGAGGAGCCCAAAAAGCAGAGACTAGATTAACACTGGAAAATTCTGAAATATATTATTTTTCGACAGTCATATATACGTGGTAGAGAAGGGTTGATTTTATAAGTTAAGGGTTAAAGCCCAAAAATCGAAGTGGATATTTTCGAGCAGCCCAAAAATCAGAGACTAGATTAACAATAGAAAATTCTCCAAAATATTATTTTTTGACAGAGTCGTATAAACGTGGTAGAGAAGGCTCGATTTTATAAGTTAAGGGTTGAAGCCCAAAAATCGGAGTGGGTATTTTCGAGGAGCCCAAAAAGCAGAGACTAGATTAACACTAGAAAATTCTCAAAAATATTATTTTTCTACAGTCTTGTATACGTGGTAGAGAAGGGTTGATTTTATAAGTTAAGGGTTAAAGCCCAAAAATCAAAGTGGATATTTTCGAGCAGCCCAAAAATCAGAGACTAGATTAACAATAGAAAATTCTCAAAAATATTATTTTTTGACAAAGTCATATATACGTGGTAGAGAAGGGTTGATTTTATACGCTAAGGGTTAAAGCCCAAAAATCAGAGTGGGTATTTTCGAGGAGCCCAAAAATCAAGGACTACATTTTCACTAGAAAACTCTCAAAAATATTATTTTTTGACAAAGTCTTATATACGTGGTAGAGAAGGGTTGATTTTATAAGTTAAGAGTTGAAGCCCAAGAATCGGAGTTGATATTTTCGAGGAGCCCAAAAATCAGAGATTCTACTGACACTAGAAAATGCTCAAAAATATTATTTTTCGACAAAGTCATATATACGTGGTAGAGAAGGGTTGATTTTATACGTTAAGGGTAGAAGCCGAAAAATGAGAGTGGATATTTTCGAGTAGCCCAAAAATCAGAGATTCTACTGACACTAGAAAATTCTCAAAAATATTATTTTTTTGAAAAAGTCGTATAAAGGTGGTAGAAAAGGGTTGATTATATAAGTTAAGGGTTAAAGCTCAAAAATCGGAGTGGATATTTTCGAGGAGCCCAAAAATCAGACTAGATTAACACTAGAAAATTCTCAAAAATATTATTTTTTGACAAAGTCACATATACGTGGTAGAGAAGGGATGATTTTATACGCTAAGGGTTGAAGCCCAAAAATCAGAGTGGGTATTTTCGAGGAGCCCAAAAAGCAGAGACTAGATTAACACTAGAAAATTCTCAAAAATATTATTTTTCGACAGTCATATATACGTGGTAGAGAAGGGTTGATTTTATAAGTTAAGGGTTAAAGCCCAAAAATCAAAGTGGATATTTTCGAGCAGCCCAAAAATCAGAGACTAGATTAACAATAGAAAATTCTCAAAAATATTATTTTTTGACAAAGTCACATATACGTGGTAGAGAAGGGATGATTTTATACGCTAAGGGTTGAAGCCCAAAAATCAGAGTGGGTATTTTCGAGGAGCCTAAAAATCAAAGACTACATTTTCACTAGAAAATTCTCAAAAATATTATTTTTTGACAAAGACGTATATACGTGGTAGAGAAGGGTTGATTTTATAAGTTAAGAGTTGAAGCCCAAGAATCGGAGTTGATATTTTCGAGGAGCCCAAAAATCAGAGACTAGATTAACACTAGAAAATTCTCAAAAATATTATTTTTCGACAAAGTCATATATGCGTGGTAGAGAAGGGTTGATTTTATACGTTAAGGGTTGAAGCCCAATAATCGGAGTGGATATTTTCGTGGAGCCCAAAAATCAGAGATTCTACTGACACTAGAAAATTCTCAAAAATATTATTTTTTTGAAAAAGTCGTATAAAGGTGGTAGAAAAGGGTTTATTATATAAGTTAAGGGTTAAAGCTCAGAAATCGGAGTGGATATTTTCGAAGAGCCCAAAAATCAGAGACTAGATTAACACTAGAAAATTCTCAAAAATATTATTTTTTGACAAAGTCACATATACGTGGTAGAGAAGGGATGATTTTATACGCTAAGGGTTAAAGCCCAAACATCAGAGTGGGTATTTTCGAGGAGCCCAAAAATCGGAGACTAGATTAACAATAGAAAATTCTCAAAAATATTATTTTTCGACAATGTCATATATGCGTGGTGGAGAAGGGTTGATTTTATACGTTAAGGGTTGAAGCCCAAAAATCGGAGTGGATATTTTCGAGGAGCCCAAAAATCAGAGACTAGATTAACACTAGAAAATTCTCAAAAATATTATTTCTCGACAGTCATATATACATGGTAGAGAAGGGTTGATTTTATGCGTTAAGGGTTGAAGCCCAAAAATCAGAGTGGATATTTTCGAGGAGGCCAAAAATCAGAGATTCTACGGACACTACAAAATTTTCAAAAATATTATTTCTTGACAAAGTCGTATATACGTGGTAGAGAAGGGTTGATTTTATAAATTACGGGTTGAAGCCCAAAAATCTGAGTGGATATTTTCGAGGAGCCCAAAAATCAGAGACTACATTAACACTAGAAAATTCTCAAAAATATTATTTTTCGACAATCATATATACATGTTAGAGAAGGGTTGATTTTAAACGTTAAGGGTTGAAGCCTAAAAATCAGAATGGGTATTTTCGTGGAGCCCAAAAATCAGAGACTAGATCAACAATAAAAAATTCTCAAAAATATTATTTTTTGACAAAGTCATATATACGTGGTAGAGAAGGGTTGATTTTATAAGTTAAGAGTTGAAGCCCAAGAATCGGAGTTGATATTTTCGAGGAGCCCAAAAATCAGAGACTAGATTAACACTAGAAAATTCTCAAAAATATTATTTTTCTACAAAGTCATATATACGTGGTAGAGAAGGGTTGATTTTATACGTTAAGGGTAGAAGCCCAAAAATGAGAGTGGATATTTTCGAGTAGCCCAAAAATCAGAGATTCTACTGACACTAGAAAATTCTCAAAAATATTATTTTTTTGAAAAAGTCGTATAAACGTGGTAGAAAAAGGTTGATTATATAAGTTAAGGGTTGAAGCTCAAAAATCGGAGTGGATATTTTCGAGGAGCCCAAAAATCAGAAACTACAATAACACAAGAAAATTCTCAAAAATATTATTTTTTGCCGACGATTTTTGGGCTTCAACCCTTAAGTGTAAAATCAACCCTTCTCTACGACATAGATATGACTTTGTCAAAAAATAATATTTTTGAGAATTTTCCAGTGACAGTATAGGCTCTGATTTTGCGCTCCTCGAAAATACCCACTCTGATTTTTAAGCTTCAACCCTTAACGTATAAAATCAACCCTTCTCGACCACGTATATATGACTTTGTCA